>NC_045441.1:73317823-73618907 GCF_002776525.5 Piliocolobus tephrosceles | reverse complement strand
AACTTACAGATTGTCTTTAATCACAAAAGGGTCATCAATTGAAAAAAAAATGATGTGTTCTATTTGGGTAAAGTAAAAGAGGCCTAGAAGATGGGCAGATTCTAAACAGTATTCATCATCTGAATGAAAAGAAGATTCTGGATAAACTCAGCATGCAGTTACAGATACTGAAGAGGAAGGGCGCTGACTGCGAACCATGGTGCTTCTTGGCATCTGTAACACAGGACTACTGACATCATTCTTTCTGACATTGTTATTATTCTGAATTGAAGGGAGCTCCTGTTCTCACATGTTGTAAACTAGTCTTTGTTTCTGAACTTTTTATGCAATGATGAGAAGAGATCTCAACTTAGAAATCTTGTTGAGCTGCATGGAATAGGAAGCGGCATATAAACTTACAAGATAATTATAATGAAGTATGTATAGTTGATGCACTGTGATTTAGTTTTGTCATTAAGATACTGTTTTGGAAAAATATCTGACTTATAGAAAAACAGAATTTTAAAAATGTTTAATCATAATAATCACCTACATTATTACGGTGCTTTACAGTTTAAAAAGTCATTTTACATGTTCTAAAGAATGTAAGCACAATAAAATAACTATGTAGTTTTAAGTTAATATAATTGGTTTGGGTCACTGCTCTCTGTACAGCCTGTACCCGGTGTTTATTTTCAGTGTGTTATTATAAAATGCTTAATACATATTGTATGTAATCATCTAGCTCTAAGTAGTATGCTTATCTAATCCATTATTTTGATAATCGTATTTCTATTTCTATTATATGGATGATGAATTAGAGTTCAAGATGAAATAGTTGAACTTATTTATAAACAGAGAACTGAATGTTTTTACGATTTTTAGGGCAGTGAAACTACTCTTATGATACTATATTGGTAGGTACATGTCATTATAAATTTGTCCAAACTCATAGAATATAAAATAAAAAAAGTGAACCCTAATGTAAAATACGGACTTTGGGTGATAATGATGTGTCAGTGTATGTTCATCAATTGTAATAAACATTCCTTCCTAGTGGGGAGGTTGTTAATGGGGGAGGGTGTGCATGTGTAGGGGCAGGAGTTATATGGGAATTCTCTGTACCTTCTGTTCAATTTTGCTGTGAACCTAAAACTGCTCTAAAAAATAACCTCTGCTTTAAAGAGGTATGTGTACTCTGTAATCTTTTATTAGAAATCTTTGTTGCTACTTTTACATGGAAAAATACAGGATGAAGTCATTATTCCCTAGAATAAATTATGGAAGTTACCATTCAAAGTTATAATGGAGTCAGGATGCTACGAAGAAAGTAGATTATCTCAATAGTGTTGTGTATGTTGACTGATTTGGGGAAGAGAGTAATTAAGAAAATATGTGAAGTCCATGTTGAGTCAGAGCAAAATGGATAATCACCTTTTGAGAAGAAAAAAATCATCAAAAAGAGTCTAAAAAATTATCTCGGTACAGGTTTTAGGAAAATCTAGAAGAGGTGGAAGTAGTGAGGCTGCTCATGTTATCTATCACCTTCGTCTGGGTTTGCTGGTTAAAGTATGTATGTTTGGAAGAGAGAGGGATAAGTTCAGGAAATACCGACAGAGCATGGGAACTATACCAGGTTCAGCGATTCCAAAACCAAAAATGAAAATTATATAACAATGCTAACAATATATGTAGTATTTCTAGAGTTTCCAAAGCCTTATTTAAATTGTGCCTGAAAATGTTAGACATCATTTTTTAAAATTGGAAAAAATGAGGAATACAAAACTTAAGTAACCCATCCAAAGGCACATACTAGTTGGTAATAAGGAAGATAACTAATATTAACTCATTTACATAAGAACTCTAAGAACTTAGTACTATTATTTCTGACTCAGATGGGAAAACTAAGTGTCGATGAGGTTGACTAACTTGCCTAAGAGTGCGTGGTTAGTAAATGACAGCTGGGATTTTAAACTAGATTGTCTGAGTCTGTGCTCTTAATCAGTATGTTCTACATCCTATCTGTTGTTTTTGTTAGTTTTTGGATAGACCATCTTGACTTACTTAGATTTAAAATAAAATCCATTGCAGCACAAACATTTGCAGGGGTGGCTAAGATCCTAACAGAGGCCCAGGAAGATGACAGCAAACCTTTCCTAATGCCAGGCTTATATTCTTGTCTCATTCTTATCTTTGAAGTCAAAACGTTTTTAGTCCCTAGAAACAGTAACATGACTGTGTTAGAACACTAATTAATTAGCATTGAGGAGTTGTTTTCTGATTATAAATACATAACTATTGTACTCCCATTCCCTCGTTGGTAGGATTGCTGTTTGTGCACATTATTTGAGGAGATGGAATAAACAGGCAAAATAGTTTTTACAACCCTGTGTGAATACTGGTCTGTACAACAAAGATTATACTCACTATGGTTGTAAACTCCTTGTCTACCTACAATATTAATATGGAATGAGTGTTATCACCAAGTTATTGTAACTCAGAAGACTTCAGAAAATATCCTCTAGGTATCAAATTAAATTTGTAATTATGGTACTTTCTGCTTGCCTTGAATGACTTTCCTTGGAAGCCAGAAGCCTTGTGTTCTGTTGCTAGCACCATCATCAATGTTACCTTGGGTAAATCATTGAAACATGTTGAATGTATGTTCCATTTGGCAGTGGGAATGCCATATGCTCTCAAATTGCTTCAGTGTGATTTTGTAAAAGTGAAATTGATTTTTAAAATGTGAATATATAAAGTGATTCCATTACTTATTAAGTAGCTTCATAAAGCCAACAAATAATAAAAGAATAAATGATGTTTTGGAATTTAAAAAAGACCTCTTTCATTTTCTGTCATCCAAAATCTGGCTTAATTTTGCCTTAAAGCTATTCTGAGTGTTAATATATAATGCTTTTTAAAAATCGGCCAAGGTATCTTTGGGCATTTATAGTCCTTCTCTGTTCAGAAATGTCATTAACTTGAAATATAAAGATGCTTTCTAAGGAAATTGGTTTGCCTAGCCAGATCTTTTAATGTAGTTATTTTGCTATGTGAGCTGTAAAACCCAAACATTGAGGCTGCTTTCCACAATGCCTTGTTGCCCAGACAGTGATGTCATGTTTTAAGCATGTTTAGTTTGCAAAGGTCCTGCTTTTGATCCTTTAGTTGTCACTATTTTAATGCAGCTCCTCCTGAATCACAAAGGTACTGAAAGTAATTTGCTTCATTAAGGTCTGTTGCTGACACTGTTGTATTTCATTCGTCATTCTTCTCTTAGCCTCCTTCATTAAGACCTTATTCAAATTTGGATCATGGTTCTACTGCAACATCCATGCCATTATCATCTAAATAGCAATTACATATTCAAAAACAACAGCTTCTCCTTAACTGTCTGTAACTTAACATTTTACATAGATTCAAGTGGGAATTAAGAATAAAATGAATCTTTTCTTTGTGATTTACAACCCTCCCTTTCACCCTTGGTTTACTAGTTAATGTTGAATAAGCTACTTGTAGACGAAGGAAGACAAAATTATTGATTGCCCAGCTTTAGTTTTGTAGAGATATATATATTATAAATTGTTTCTGTATTAAACAGTTACCCAAGTGTTAGTGACCCTTCCTCAATCACCCATATATTTATTAGACAGCATTTACCATTTTGGATATAAGGGGATCAGGTTTAACATTCTATTAAGAAATTAATAGGATCTTTTACAAAAGCAGCAGTGCTTTATAACTTGAAACATTGAAAGGAAGCCTATAAAAATAAGTCAACATATTTGTACTTTGTAAGACAGACCTCAAAAATAGAAGCAAATTCCATTAAAGTAGTGATATACTTTTCCTACTACTTTGTTTTGGCCATCTTAAAATTATATTTTATAATTAGTAAATAAGCTGATTTGACTGAAATGAGGAACTATGTTTACTAGAGACCTAGCTTTTCAATAGATAGAATGTTAGGACATTTTTTGCCCATTAATATGTGATTTAAAGGGAAGTTATAACAATACACCAAATACATATGTGTATATACAAATATAGACAGTTGTATGTTTTTAAGAAGTTTTTAACCAGCAAGGGGTGTGTGTGTGTATGTGTGTGTGTGTGTGACAGAGAGAGAGAAAGAGAAGGGGAGAGTTAAGGGGAGAGGAAGGGAGAAAGTGTGGGAGGAAAAGAGCAGAGGAGAAGACAGAAGAAGAAAAGAGAGTCCTAACTTAAAAATACCAACTAGCAACTTAATAACATCTTTCATTGTCTTGCATAATAATTTCTTACATATTTTGCAAATTTCTGCATGGTTAAGGAATTTTATAATGGTTAAATAATTTTATTAGTTTGAAATTAACTGTCTTTGTTTTTCTATCTATGCTGAGATTTATCTCAATTATATGTGTGAATAATATTATACATGGAGTTACTTTTAATATGGATTTAAGTGAGATTCTAGACTATATTCTTTGTAAATATGAACATTAGAAACTTGTTCAATTGTGGGTCCTCATTAATTCAAGTCAGGAAGGCTCACCCTTTGTCCTCACACCATCTCTTAAGAAGATAAGTCCTGTGGATAAGCTCGAGAGGTCAGTTGTTGGTGTTCATTTAAAGCACTGCCACCCGAGGAGGGCAGAATGCTGTAAAACAAAGCAGAAGGAACTGTGTGGAGAGAAGGTGAATGACTGGGGGCCTTGAAGTTGAAAGAAAAGTCAGGCGCTGAGCCTGCAAGGGCAAAACGAGGTTTGTGGGATAACAGTGGTTTGTCAGAAGTCATCTGTTTGCTCAGAAGTCATCTTTCCCGAACAAGGGTCTGTTTGATATGTTCCTGTATTACAATTTATAATACTGTTTTTCTACCTGCTGGGGGTAAGATCTTTAAAGTGACATCTTACCAGGTATTATTCTTAGCTCTTGGTTATGCAAATCTCAATTAGAAAAATAACCTTTTACAGTTTTTTTTTTTTTTTTAAATAATGAGAAGGTATTCAGAATGACAGTGTGGTGAACACCTGTTCACCCACCAATTGGTTTAAGAAATAGAATTTATTGTTAACCTTGAAGTTCTCTAGTCTCCCCCTTATTCCTACCTCAGAGGTAAATTCCACTCTTTAAATTCTGTGTTTTTTCAGTCTCTTTTTAGATAGTGTTAACATATTTTTTATATATCTAGTTTTGTATGTTTTACAACCATATATAAATGGAGTCATTTACAATGTATGTACAATATATTCTTCAGCAATTTGCCTCTCACTCAGTATCATGTATCTGGTCTCATCTATATTGCTCCATGTATCTTTAGTTCTTTCATTTTTGTTTGACAATTCCATTGATGAATATACCACAATTTATATATCTGTTCTGATGATGAATATTTGGGGTTTTGTTTTGTTTTCCTAAAAACAGTGCTGTTATTGAACATTAGTAGGCAGAAAAAAAAAAAAAAAAAACACCTTGATCTGTGTCTTACACTTTATGCAAAAATTGCCCACAATGAAAGGACTAGTCCCTAGAATAAATACTCGCAAAACTCAACAGTAAAAAAAAACAAAAAAGAAAAAAACATAAAACAAAACCAAATTAGAAAATGGGCAAAAGACATGAAGAGACATTTCACTGAAGAGGATATATGTATGGCAAATAAGCACGTGAATAAGTGTCATTAGCCACAATGCAAATTAAAGCCATAATGAGGGGGTCTCTACAAACCTGTATGAGAGTAGCTAAAATAAATAGTAATAGCACCAAATGCTGGTAAGGATGAAGAGAATCTGGATCACTTATTGATGATAGGAATGTAAAATGGTACAATTACTCTGGAAAATACTTTGGCAGTTTCTGAAAAGCTGAATATGCAGTAACTGTACGACTCAGCAATTGTACTTTGGGCATTTATCCTAGAGAAATTTAAGACGTATTTGTGCATAAAAACAGTGTTTATAGCAGTTTTATTCATAATAGCCCCAAACTGGATACACACTAAATATCCTTCAACACGTGAATGGTTAAATCAGCTATGGTGTATCTATATCATGGAATAATACCCAGCAAGAAGTAACAAACTATTGATATATACAACAACCTGGATGAATCTCCACAGAATTATGCTGAGTGAAAAAAGCCAATCCCTAAAGGTAACGTACTGTATGACTTCATTTATGTAACATTCTTGAAATAACAAAAGTATACGCAAAAAATAGAGAAGTTAGTGGTTGCCAGTGGTTAAGGATGGGGTAAAAGAGGGAAGTGTGTGTGGCTATAGAAGGATAACACTGGGGATTCTGGTGGTTATGGAGATGTTCTTTATCTGGTGTGTGTTAATGTCAATATCCTGGTTGTGGTATTGAACTATAGTTTTGCAAGATGTTGCCATTGTGGTAAACTGGGTAGAAGCTACATGGGATATTTCCATATAATTTCTCCAACCTGCATGTGAATTTAGAGTTATGTCAAAAAGTTCAGTTAAAAGACAAAATGATGCTGTTACAAACATCCTTGTACATGTCTCCTGGTGCACATATGTGAGCTTTCCTCTAGATTTTATTTCCAGGAGGAATTACAGGCTATGCACATGTTAACTTTAGTAAATAATGGCAAAATTTTTTCCCAAGTGGTATATGAAAATTCTACTTATACTATATCCTTTTTAACATGTAATATTGTGAGATTTAAATTTTTATCAGTCTGTTGATTATAAAATGGTATCTTGTGTTTTTAATTTACATTTTCTTGTTTATAATGGAATTGGACATTTTTATTTATGTTTAATAGTCATATGTGGTTTTTTTCTCGGTAAAATCACAATTTATCTCTTTTCTGTATTGTGTTGTCTATCATTTAAAAAACTGATTCTAAGGGGATCAGTTATGAATTTTGCTGCATTTTACAGTAATCTAGTTCACTTACGTTTCTTTTTTTAATTATATTTGTTAATGAAGAGACATTTTGATGTGACAGTTTTAAAATATATAAAACTTTTCCTTAACTTTTATATTTCAGTCTGATTTTAAAAGTTCCTTCTTGGAGATCAGAAAGTTATCTTCCTGTAGCATCTTCTTACAGCTCTATGGTTAACTTTGGTTATAGTGTGGTATAGTGATCTGATTTTAATTTTTTTTTTGTAGGGATAACCTATTTTCTTAGGACTATTTTGGATTAATTCATCTTCTTTTCTTCATGCATCTTCCAAGCTCACTCTTACATATATAGTATCTTTGGTTCTCCTACTTTATCAGGCTGTTTTTCTCTCTCTGAGCCAATGTCATAAAGCTCATTATATTACTATCCTTTAAAACCATCTCAACCTTCCTTTGTTCTCTGCTTTTCTATATAATGAAGCATCAGTTCATCTTATGCTAAATAAATAAAAAATGAATAATAAATGGATAATCACTCAAACCCACCCACTCTGATGTGATTTTTGTTGAAGTTTTATTGAACATATAGATTAATTTAGGGGAGAATTGCTATATTTACGATATTTAGTCGTCTTCAGAAATATATTTCTGTCCATTTACTTAGGTTTCCTTAATAAATTTTTGTAAAATTGCTATACATTTTTCATAAAAATCACATTTCTCCTTTTGTCAGATTTATTCTTAGAGTGCTTTTTTGTTTTATTATTATTATTATTATTTTTTGAGACGGAGTCTTGCTCTGTTGCCCGGGCTGGAGTACAGTGGCCGGGTCTCAGCTCACTGCAAGCTCTGCCTCCCGGGTTTACGCCATTCTCCTGCCTCAGCCTCCGGAGTAGCTGGGACTACGGGCGCCCGCCACTTCGCCCGGCTAGTTTTTTGTATTTTTAGTAGAGACGGGGTTTCACCGTGTTAGCCAGGATGGTCTCGATCTCCTGACCTCGTGATCCGCCCGTCTCGGCCTCCCAAAGTGCTGGGATTACAGGCTTGAGCCACCGCACCCGGCTTTGTTTTATTATTATGCTAAATATTTTTAAAATTGTATTTTCTGTTTGTTGCCGGCATAGAAACATGTAGTTGATATTTGTAGCAACTATCTTGATAATCAAGTATTTACTTCTCATAATTCATCTTTAGATTCTTTTGAATTGTCTAAGTAGATAATTATAACCTCTGTGAATAGTGAGTTTTGATCCATTCAAATTCTTATGGCTTTCATTTTATCTTTTGGTCTTATTGCATGGTCTAGGACCTCTAGTATGTTGAAGAGAAATGTCAAAGAAAACATCTTTTTCCCACTTTTGATTGTAAAAAGAATGCTTATAACATTTGCAATTAACTACTAAATACAGTACATATTGTTTTTTGGGTTACTCCTGGTTGGCTAAAGGCTTATTGAAAAAACATAATAGGCATTGAGTGTTATTACAATTAGTATAAGATTTGATTTTAATAGAATTCACCTGTAAAAATTATCTGGGCCTGGTGTTTCTTTAGTGGGTAGCTTTTATGTACTGAATGAATTTGTTGATAATTGTAGACTAGCCTATTGTGTCAATTTGGTAAGATATTTTTCTAGGTGATTGCTCATTTAAAAAATATTCTAGGGCCGGGCACGGTGGCTCATGCCTGTAATCCCAGCACACTGGGAGGCTGAGGCGGGCAGATCACGAGGTCAGGAGATTGAGACCGGCCTGGCCAACATGGTGAAACCCCGTTTCTACTAAAAATACAAAAGAAATTAGCCGGGCGTGGTGGCATGTGCCTGTAGTCCCAGCTACTCAGGAGGCTGAGGCAGGAGAATCGCTTGAACCCAGGAGGTGGAGGTTGCAGTGAGCTGAGATCACACCACTGCACTCCAGCCTGGGCGACAGAGTAAAACTCTGTCTCCAAAAAAAATTAAATTAAATTAAAAAATCTAAATTTATAGATAGAGTTTTTTTTTTTATGATATCTTCTTATCATTTTTTAATCTCTGGGATTTTCATTATATTCTGCTCCTCCCCCCATGGCAATATTGTTTATTTATTGCTTTACTATTTATTTTCTTAGGGTTTTCAAAAGACCGGTTTTAGGATGTATTGTTCCTCTGTGGCATTTTATTTTCTGTTTCATCATTTCTTGCTCTTACCTTAATTATTTCCTTTTTCATTTTTTTTGAAGTTTATTTTGTTAGTTTCATTTTGACTTTTTAAGTTGGTTGCTTGTCCTTGGCTCATCATGTTTAAGCTTTTAAAAATTCTAATATGTTCATTAAGAATGTCCTGTATTTCCCTTCAAATGCTATGTAACAGCTTCCAAATTTTAATTTGTATTATTTCCATTCGTTTGTCATTTTACACATTTTTCTCTTTTTAAAAACTTAAAAAAAATTTTTCAGAGATAGGATCTCACTCCGTCGCCCAGGCTGGAGTGCAGTGGCGTGACCACAGATAGCTCACTGCAGCCTCGACCTCCTAGTCTCAAGTGATCTTCCTGCCCTGGCCTCCTGAGTAGCTGGGACTACAGGCATGTGCCACCACACCTGCCCCACATGATTTTCATTGTCAATACTTCTTTGCTGAGTTATTTTTAAATGTTTTAAGATTTCAAAAAATTGAGTTTTTTTGTGTTATCTTTTTGGTGAAGATTTTTAATTTAATGCGCTGTGGTCAGAGAGGGTGGTACAAATGATAGAAATTCCTGAAATGTGTTGAGACTTGATTCATGGCCTTTTCTCAAAGAAAAGCATATCAATCTTAACTGACCTCCACTTATGTCACTTTGCATATTGACCAGCATTTCCAACTTTTCCATAAATCCTTGGATGTTGACAGCATCTAGTTAATTCTCTGACCAGCAGACTTTCTTTGGCTGCTCCAGCAGAGTGCTGTTGAAGTGTCAAGCTGTTTGCTGCTAAATGTATGTCCTTGTTTATTATAATTGCATGATTTAATTAAAATATGAATTAAGAGGTAGTACTTAGCCATGAATAAAGATGGAGTACTTATATCTACGAAACTTTGTTAAATGCTTTAGAAATAATCTATATAAAATTGCTAAAATATAAAAGGAGCTGTCAATTTAGGTGTGGGTGAGTTGCCTTACGATCTAGGAATCAGTGGTAGATTGATTTATAAATATCTTTAAATTCTCATTTGCTTAAAAACAGTTGGAGATTGTGTACAATGTATTGTATGTTGCCCTTACATAAGAGAGGCTTAGAACTCTATCAGAAGTCCCTAACTGCAAATAAAGGCCTCAGCTGGAAACCTTCCTGTGGGAAGGTTAAAGCAAGTAACAGGTTGGAAGCTGGGAGAAAGTCAGGATTTAGGGTGTTGGGCGCTTGTGTAGAGTAATTGTTTATTTCCTCGTGAACTGGTTGTTCAAAAATTTTACTTTTTTTTTTTTTTTTTAGTTGATAGCAACACTTGCAGATATTTTTCTAGGTGATTGCTCATTTAAAAAATATTCTAGGGCCGGGCACGGTGTTATGGATATTATGGATACCATGTAGCTGAACTAGTTCTTCAAAATGATAACCTACAAAAGCAGAACAGCGGCACTAGAATTAAAACAAACAAACAAACAAAAAACTCTACAGAGGAATTACAGTTGCCATAGGCAGCAATGAAACTAGAACTAACAAACTGCAGTTTTTTGTTGTAGGCAAATTCACAAATCTTAGAACTTAAAAAAATACATGTTTTTTTTATTGTTTTACGAGATGGACTCTGAATTATAGAATATCTCACCATTAATATGTACGTTCAGTGGACCTTCAGCATAGAAACAGTTAAAGAAAATAAACTTACCTGAAATGATTGTACTCCCTGTGCATTGTCTTCACATCCTTTTCCTGAGGACCTGAGACAAAGTGAACTACAAGTAGGATAAGAACTGAAATGTTTTCACCAGATTTATGAATGAAATTTCATCAGTGATCTTGGTGAAGAGTAGTAGCAGAACAGTTGACCTTAGACCTTCTAGCTAGATGTTAGAATAGCTAACTTAATGAATTTTTTCCTAAATCTGAAACTCAAAGCTATTGACAACCAAAGCTAGTTCCCTGATAAGTAACTTAGGGAAGTGCACTCTTATTTCAATAATTAATGCTTCCATGAAATTATATAAACATTCATGCATTCAGACAATATCTGAATATTTCTGTGCGCTAGGTGCTATGCTGGGTGTTGGGTATGCAATGATGAGCAATACAAAGAAGAGCTCTGTTTTCATTCAAATGAGGATAGAGTTTTTCAATAGCAATTATTTTTAAAAATGAAAATAAAGATCTACAAATTTCCGGAAAACAAATGACCTAAAAGTCATAGTTTTACCATTGAATGTAATATCCTTCCTCTAACCAATAAATCAGAGTATGTAAAGAGGAGATACAAAAGATGTAAAGAAGAGTTCTGAGTTTTAATTTGGGAAAAGAAGTATAAGACAGTAGTAGCAGTTATATAAGATAGAATAACATCAAACATTTAAAAAATAGTGTAGTGATAGCATAGAGCAAAATTTACATTTAACCATTTACTAAACTTTGGTGAAAACTATCACTTAAAAATATTGTTAATTACAAGGAGATAGTATAAAACAGAGTTTGTTGCTGTTGTAAATTTGTTTTTAAGTATCTCAGACAGATGGAAGAATTTTTTAAATTAGAAACTAATATATGTCAGACATGGTTACAGTTAAAAAAAATTTTTTTGAAAATGAAATTATGGATGCAGAAAGCAAATAAGCTGGGGCAGAAAAGGATGGATCTAAATATGAAGAGGAGGAGGAGATAAGAGCAATCCAGAGGCAAAAATTACTCATGTCATAGGTAGTTATAGATGCCCTAGAAATAGTTCTATGTTGTATTAAATAACAGCTTGAATCAGCATTCGATATTATTGCAACATGGGAGGGAACAATGCCAAGAAAAATTGTATTTTTTTTTTTTTTTTTTAGTAGAGACGGGGTTTCACGGTGTTAGCCAGGATGGTCTCGATCTCCTGACCTCGTGATCCGCCCGTCTCGGCCTCCCAAAGTGCTGAGATTACAGGCTTGAGCCACCGCGCCCGGTCAGTATTTATTCTTATAACTTCAAAGTGATAGGGGAGCTAGAAAGAAATTATTTAGGCAGTTAGTAAGGGTAAGAGAGTCCTTGGCAAGGTTTCCTTTTTAATAAAAAGCAGTCCCCAAATCATTTCTTTTCTAACAAAAAAGCAACCTGAAAAATCGAGCTGCAGACATAGATAAGCAAGCTGGAAGCTTGCACAGGTGAATGCTGGCAGCTCTGCCAATAGTAAAGAGCTACTTGGAAGCCAGGTATGTTCAACGTGGAGGCTCCACCTTCCGTTTTCTTTGTCACCACGTGCACAGTAAAGAGGCAGGCAACATGGCGGTGGCCAGGTAGCAACCCATCTGTCTAATAAAAGATTAGGGTGGAGGCTCGCGAGGAGGCTCACGCCTGTAATCCCAGCACTTTGGGAGACCGAGGCGGGCGGATCACAAGACCATCCTAGCTGACACGGTGAAACCCCGTTTCTACTAAAAATACAGAAAAATTAGCCGGGCGTGGTGGCGGTCGCCTGCAGTCCCAGCTAGTCGGGAGGCTGAGGCGGGAGAATGGCGTGAACCTGGGAGGCAGAGCTGGCAGTGAGTCGAGATCGCACCACGGCACCCTGCCTGGGCCACAGAAGGAGACTCCGTTTGAAAGAAAGAAAGAAAGAAAAAAAGATTAGGGTGGGGTGGGCCAGCTTCTTCCCATGCTATGTAAATGACACACCTGGTCTGACCAATCGCTCGTGTCCTATGTAAATCAGACACCGCCTCCTATAAAAACAACGCCATCTTGCCGTGAACCCGGAAACCCGTTTGGGACCCTTTCCTCCGCACGAGGGAGCTTTCCTCTTTCTTTTTTCATTTTCATTTTCATTTTCTTTCTCTCTCTCTCTCTCTCTTTTTTTTTTGGAGACGGAGTTTTGGTCTGTTGCCCAGGCAGGAGTGCAATGGCACGATCTTGGCTCACTGCTACCTTCGTCTCCCAGGTTCAAGTGATTCTCTCACCTCTGTCTCCCAAACAGCTGGGACTACAGGCCTGCACCACCACTCCCAGCTAATTTTCGTATTTTTGGTAGAGACTGGATTTCACCGTGTTGGCCGGCTGGTATCGAACTCCTGACCCCAAGTGATCTGCCTGCCTCAGCCTCCCAAAGTGCTGGGATTACAGGTGTGAGCCACGTCACCCGGCCTCCTCTTTCTTTCACCTATTAAATGTCCACTCTTAAACTCACTCCTCGTGTGTCCTTGTCCTTCAGTTTCTTTGGCGTGAGACGATAACCTCATGTATTTACCTAAGACAACTCCGCTACTTCAGAAGTATTTACTTTATTAAATGAATGTGATTTATTTGTTTTCAAGTAAAATGTTTAAGGTATGCATATATTTTTTATGATTTCCCACTTTAGCTGTTTTTTTTATTAAATGAAGAAATGGTCTCAATCACATTGGCTAACATGGCCTCTACTTACTTAATTCATCGGTTTTCCCCACTTTGAGGCATCAACAGCATGGAGTATTTGTAAAGAGTAAAATGCAGTTTAAATAACAAAGAAGTTAGTTTGTAATTGTATAGTTCAGGAACTCTGGCCTGGATGAGAGCATGAGTTTGAGATTTTGTCCTCAAGATTTTGTTTTTATCTTACCATCACCTTTTATGCTTAAGTTTATGATTGGCCATAATTATCCAATTAACATATTCTATCATGTGAAAATCTGTTTAGGAAACTTTTCTATTAATTAAACTTGATGTTTAATTATAGTATTAAGAGTTGCAAAGTACCATAGATTCTGTTTATCATAGTTGTGTAGCTTTTAGAGTTTAGGGAAATCTAGTTTTTAGAATTGACACAGTGATTTTTAATTTTAGCAGTGTGTTGAATAACCTATGATATACCATTCACTTATTAACTTCACATTTTTGTATAATTATAAATTTTAGATCAGATAATAAAGTAAAACTGGTATTAATTTGGGAAGGAGAAATTGCAGAACTTGAGTGATTTTTCCAAATATTGTGTCAACTATAACTTGAATGTGTTATTTTTATCCCCAAGGGTATTTTGAAATATACTGATGTGAATTTCTTATAGTTTATTTTAACCATAAAACTATTTTGATATTTTTATAATGCCATCGATGATATTGTATGCATAGTGAGGGCATGGGTTGTCTGTTCTTACCACCATATTCCCAGCACTAAGGTGGACAAATGAATAAGAAACAAGGGAGTACAAAATGCATAATCTAAGTTTCAGTATGTGTATCTTCAAAATGATACCTTCAAGTTATTTTGAAGGAAAAAACTATGTATCCGACAAATTGAAACAGATGCTTACAAAATTAAGACGATTGTAAATGTGTGTTGTACTCCTTATCATTGTTTTTCACATCCAAAAATCTCCTCTTGGAGCCTCTTATCTGAGTAGCTTCTGTGGATCTGATGATGCTAGGATTTTATTTTTTCTTTTATTTTAAAGTTCTTCTGATTACATCATCTCTTTGTATAGACATCATTCTTGACAGATGGCATTTATTAAATATGGACAGAAGCAGACAGTTAAAAAGACCTGCCTGAGATAGGCAGGAACCTTTCCTTTTTCTTTCTGACTCTCAGAAGCAATACCAGCATAAGCTTTATTTAACTTCTGGATTAATTTAAAAACAAACCTCTTTAAATTATGATTCAACAGGTATAGGGTGAAGTGGGGGAAATGTATGTGTGTTTTAAAGCTTCCCAAGTGATTTTGACCATCAGTCAAGTTTAGAAACCACTGATTACAATTAATTTCCTTAGAATTTTCTCATATATTTAATTCCAAACAAGAAGAAAATTGAAATTTTAAAAAATATGTGAGTATTTTTGGAGATGACATAACTTTCCTTTTATTTTGTTAAAAAAAACTTTAAGAACTGTTTTTTCATTTTTTTTTCCCTGCATTTTTATTATCAAGATTTGGTGAAGACTTGAGAGCTAAAAACACCTTTGGAGTAGATTCAGAAGATCCAAAAGAGACAATGATGAAATATGATCAGCAAGCTTTAGGAGAGGATCACAAATGTGTGATTTTGAAGTCTCTTCTATTTGAAACCAATCCAGAGTCTTGAATTGGATCCAATATATAGTATGCTACAAATGGAAAGATTAAACTGGAGCAATATAATTAGGGTAAGCCATTGCATCTGCACTTGTATTGCAGCAACTGAATTTGAAACCAGCTGCAAAATGGTGACTAATCTCTCTGGCAAGCCCACATGAGAGTGTAGTACAATAAACCAGCTTCAGCCTCATGAGCACATGTTTCTTCAACTTGCCTCTGAGCAGGTGATGGTGATGATGCAATCTGATTATACTTTTGAATGTATTCTAACCACAGTCAACAGTAGAGTCTCACAAGGGATTTCACAAAAGACTTCAAACCGACTATGTATTTTTCAGATAGTTGAGCTGTAGACAGCTACGGAAACTGGTATTTTTTTTTTTTTTTTTTTTTTTTTTTTTTTTACCGTAGTGACTATTGTACTTTGCAGTACTTTATAATCTTAAGTTTAGGAGGCTTTAGTTTTCATATGTGAACTGAAGATGAGAAGAATAATGTGGAAAGAAAGTACTTGGCGCTTTTATTCTGAATTGTTCACGACTACTTACACTGATCAATTAAAATAAATTGTCTAGACTAATTCTGTACAAACAAGAGATGGTAAATCAGTGTACGTGTTTAAGTGGTATACTAACCTTTCCATATTTAGAGATGTACCTCCCTGGCTATTACCTGCCCTGATGAGGTGATATTTAAGTGTCTTGAACATTAAAGGTGTTTAATAAATACTCAGTTTGACTTGGACTTGAGTCTTTATTTTTGAAGGGAATAATAGTTTCTTCTTCCAGTGTACCTCAGAGGGACTTGGTAAGCATGAATAAAGCCATCTGTTTGAAAATGTATGTCATCTTTGGAAAAGTGCTACAGAACCTAAAATATAATCACAAGTATTATTTCAAATGTGTAGTTCTGAAGTAGAATACTTAGAAATTGCTTGTTAATCTTAATTGTAAATAGCTAAAAAATATATAGCTTGCAATAAAGGACACAAGAACATTAAAATATAAAACTTGCAAACTATACATCTCTGAGAATAAAGGGGGCAATGGGGTGGAAAAACCCTAGGCTGGTGGCACTCAAAGTTGGTGTACAGCAGAATGACTTTGGCTGTTTGTCAGAAGTGAATAAGCCTGGGCCTCATCCCCATCACTTCTGATTTTATAGGTTTGGAGTGGGTCCCAGGCATCTGTGTTTTTAATCATTTCCCTCCTTAACTTACTCTCCCCATCCAAACTTGAGAAACACCCAGACTACTGTAGTATTATGGTACTATAGACTACTGAGTATTAGTATAGTATTATAGTGCTGACTAGTAAGCTTCCTGATTGCCAAACAAAAGAAAAATTTTCGCTGTCATCAAATGAAATAAACTTTTTTCATGGCATTTATAAAAAGACTTTTTGAGGAAAAAAAAGTATCTTCAATAGTGATTTTGTAGCAGAAGCCAATTAGTTTTTTTGTATATTTTTATTTAAACTTTTTTTATTAAAAAAAGAGGGCATTTTACTGAAGAATTAAGAGCCTTCAGTGAAGTCTAAGTGCAGGTGTGCTGCCTTCAAGTAATCCAGACTAGGTGGTTAGTATGAGGTATGGGTTGAATTCTGTCCCTCCAGAAAGATATATTTAAGGCTTCACCCCCAGTACCTGTGAAGGTGACCTGACCATATTTTGAAATAGTCTCTTTGCAGATGGAATCAAGTTAAGATGAGGTCATATTCATTGGATTGGGCCCGCCTCCTTCAATGACTGATGTCCTTGTAAGAAGAGGGAAATTTGGACACAGGGAGACACAGGAAATGGCCATGTGAGAGAGGCAGAGATCGAAGTGATGCTACCACAAGCCAAGGGACACCAAGGATTGCAGGAAACCACCAGAGCTAGGAAGAGGCAAGGAATGATTCTCCCCTGGAGACTTCAGAGAGAGCACAGCCCCACTGACACCTTGATTTCAGATTTCTAGTCTCCAGAAATATGAGAGAATAAATTTCTGTTGTGTTAAGCCACCAAGTTTGTACCATTTTCCTATGGCAGCTTTAGGAAACTAATACAGTATGTGAATCTCTTTTTCTGTCATTTGGATTTTTGACCAAAACTAGATAGAAAAAAAAAAACATAGTGAAGTTTCTTTTCTCACGTATTCCATATGTTTGCAGAGGTTCATGAGCTCTGAACCTGTCATTGTGGTCAAGTTTGAATTCTACTTTAAATGTTAAGGCATCTGCGTGAAAACCACGCTACTGCTGCATAATTGTGAGCCATAGGGGATAGTGCCATTAGGAGCCATTTTTCCTTAAAAAGAAACTCATGCATGTGAATAAGTACTGAATGGTGATGGCAGAGTTATGTTTCAAAAAATATGGAGGAGGCTTTTGTCATCAGCAGGAATTGTCACTTTTTATGATCTACTGGAATGAAAACTCACTTCCACCCCAGGAAAGATCTCTGCAGAGGCAGTGAATCAATATCTGTGCTGCCTCTTCCTCCTCCTTGATCTTTTTTGTGACTGCTCATGAGGATTTTGCTACCTGCCCTCTCAGGGATTTTATTGAATTCCCCATCTGTGATGGTTAATACCAAGTGTCAACTTTATTGGATTGAAGGATGCAAAGTATTGATCCTGGATGTGTCTGTGAGGGTGTTTCCAAAGGAGATTAACATTTGAGTCAGTGGGTTGCGAAAGGCAGACCCACCCTTAATCTGGATGGGCACCATCTAATCAGCTGCCTGCTTGGCTAGGATGTAAAGCAGGCAGGAAAACGTGAAAAGGCTAGACTGGTTTAGCCTCCTAGCCTACATCTTTTCCTATGCTGAATGCTTCCTGTCCTTGAACATCGGACTTCAAGTTCTTCAGCTTTGGGACTTGGACTGGCTTCCTTGCTCCTCAGCTTGCAGGCGGCCTATTGTGGGTCTTGTGATCATGTGAGTTTAATACTCCTTAATAAACTCTCTCTCTTTCTACACACACACACACACACACACACACACACACACACACACACACACACATATATATATGTCCTGTTAGTTTAGTTCTGTCCCTCTAGTGAACCCTGACTAATATGGATTTTGGTACCAGGAGTGGTTCTAGAGGAACAGAATATTAAGGATGGAGTTCTTTCATTGGTTTTGGGAATTCTGGAGTTGGCTGCTTAATATGATTAGACCCAATAATGCTAAGAACTCTTATTTCTAACAGTATGGAGAACACTGATAGTCCTTGGCATGAACCGTTTAGAGAGTTATGCAAAATAAATGCATTTGATGCTCTTGATTTACTGCTCATGTGAGGCAAGGAGTTTGGTGACTCTGTACATAATACCTTTGGCTATATGTGGAGAATTAAGAAACTAATGAAGTTGGTTGGTTGCTCCTGAGTTCACTGGACAAAATGATGAAGGAAAATGATGAATTCAGGGATTCTGACTCCCGGCTTCAGAAGCATATACGGAGCCTTAAATCTCCTAAGACTGCCCTCAGTGAGTGTCTTATCTCCTGTAGAGAAAGAGCTGAAATTGTGGAAAAACAGACACAAGCTCTTATCATGTGAGTGGCTGACCTGTAATGGAAGGTGCATGCACAGCCTCACCAGGTGTCTACTGTTAAAGTGAGGGCATTGATTAGAAAAGAAGAGGACCCTGCAACTTGGAATGGGGATGTGTGGGAGGACCCTGGTGAAGCAGGGACACTGAGATTGTAAACCCTGATGAATCTTTTTTGCCAGAAGAAACCGCTTCTCCATCCCCAGTATTGGCAACATCCCCTCTCCAACCCATGCTGCCATCAGCCTTTCTACCTTTGTCTGAGGAGATAAACCCTGCACTGCCTGAGGCAATGGTGATGGCCTCCCCTGAGGCAGTTGCCAGGCAAGATCATGTTGATTCTCCTCAGGAGCCACTGCCAACACCCCTGTTTGCTTCTACACCTACAACTAGACTAAAGTCCTGATGGACCCCTAGAGGTGAGGTTCAGAGTATGACCCATGAGGAGGTGTGCTACACTTGAGAAGAACTGCTTAAGTTTTCCAAGTTATATAAGCAGAAATCTGGAGAACAGGCATGGGAATTGATATTAAGGGTGTGGGATAATGGTAGAAGGAACATAGAGTTAGATCAGGCTGAATTTATTGGTTTGGGCCCACTAAGTAGGGATTCTGCATTTAATGATGCAGCTCAGGGAGTTAAAAAATGTTCTAATATAGTTTGTTTGTTTGATTAGCTGAAATATGGATTAAAAGATGGCCCACTGTGAGTGAGCTGAAAATGCCTGATCTCCCTTGGTTAATGTAGAGGAAGGGATCCAAAGGCTTAGGGAGATTGGGATGGTGGAGTGGATTAGTCACTTTAGACCTTCCCAGCTGGGAGGGTCCAGAAGATAATACCTTTGACCAGTGCTTTGCAAAATAGATTTGTGAGGGCAGCACCTATATCTTTCAAGAGCCCTATAATTGCTTTTCTCTGTATGTCAAACCTAGCAGTAGGAACCATAGTCATGCAACTACAAAATTTAAATACGATGGGAATAACTGGATCCTGAGGTGACAGGGGCCAAGTGGTGGCACTCAACCATCAAAGGCAAGGTAGGCATAGCTACTGTAATGGACAGCAGAGGCAAAGCAAAAATCAGAATAGTCTGACTCAAGTAGAGCTCTGGCATTGGCTAATCAATCACGATGTTCCTAGAAGTGAAATTGATAGGAAGCCTACTGCATTCCTACTTAATTTATATGAGCAGAAAATTTTCAGGTCTAACAGGCAAAAAACTAATTTGAATTATAAAAACAGAATCATGGCCCCTCAATCAGTTTCTGGAATTGAGCCAGTTTACAGACCCAGAACACCTTGAATGAAGGGGAGGCCAGGTCCCCTTGAGGAAGGACCCTATTACCAACAGTTTATGCTGTTAATCTTTCTCCCATCCTCCCCCAAGGAGACTTCCAGTCTTTTATCAAGGAACTGTGCGTTGGGGAAAGGAAAGCGATCAGACATTTCAAAGACTACCTGAAATGATGTAGTCCCTGAAATGTCTGATCACTTCCCTTTCCCCAATGCACAGTTGATCTGAGGTGATGTTGATTCCAGGGGACTCATTGTGGTTCTCCAGTTAAAGTAGGGGCTTATGGAGGTCAGGTAATTAATGGAGTTTTAGCTCAGGTCCGACTTAAAGTGTGTCCAGTGGGTCCCCAGACTCATCCTGTAGTCATTTCCCCAGTGCTAGAATGCATAATTGGTATAGACATACTTAGCAGCTGGCAGAACCCCCACACTGGCTCCCTGACTAGTAGGGTGAGGGATATTATGGTGGGAAATGGAAGCTATTAGAAATGCCTCTACCTAGAAAAATAGTAAATCAAAACCAGTATCACATCCCTGGAAGGATTGCAGGGATTAGTACCACCATTAAGGGCTTGAAAGATGCAGAGGTGGTGATTCCCACCACATCCCCGTTCAGCTCTCCTGTTTGGCCTATGCAGAAGACAGATGGATCTTGGAGAATGACAGTGGATTATCGTAAGCTTAACCAAGTGGTGACTGCAATTGCAGCTGCTATACCAGATGCGGTTTCATTGCTTGAGCAAATTAACACATCTCCTGGTACCTGGTATGCAGCCATTGACTTGGCAAATGCCCTTTTCTCCATTCCTGTCCATAAGGTCCACCAGAAGCAATTTGCTTTCAGCTGGCAAAGCCAGCAATATACCTTTCCTGTCCTATCTCAGGGGTATATCAACTCTCCGGCTTTGTGTCATAATGTTATTTGGAGAGAACTTGATTGCTTTTCACTTCCACAAGATATCACACTGGTCCATTACATTGATGACATTATGCTGATTGGATCCAGTGAGCAAGAAGTAGAAAACAAACTGGACTTACTGGTGAGACATTTGCTTGCCAGAGAATGGAAAAAAAATCTGACTAAAATTCAGGAACCTTCCACTTCAGTAAAATTCCTAGGCATCCAGTGATGTGGGGCCTGTTGAGATTTTCCTTCTAAGGTGAAGGATAAGTTGCTGCATTTGGCCCCTTCTACAGCCAGGGAAGAGGCACAACATGTAGTGGGCCTGTTTGGATTTTGGAGGCAACACATTCCTCATTTGGGTGTTTTACTCCAGCCTGTTTATCGAGTGATCTGAAAGGCTGCCAGTGTTGAGTGGGGTCCAGAACAGAAGAAGGCTCTACAACAGATCCAGGCTGCTGTGTAAGCTGCTCTGCCACTTGGGCCATATGACCCAGCAGATCCAATGGTGCTTGATGTATTGGTGGCAGATAGGGATGCTGTTTGGAGCCTTTGGCAGGCCCCCATAGGTGAATCACAGTGGAGGCCTCTAGGATTTTGGAGCAAGGCCCTGCCATCTTCTGCAGATAACTACTCTCCTTTTGAGAGACAGCTCTTGGCCTGTTACTGGGCTTTGGTGGAAACTGAACGTTTAAATATGGGTCATCAAGTCACCATGTGACTTGCACTGCCTATCATGAACTGGTTGCTTTCTGACCCATCTAGCCATAAAGTGGGTCATGCACAGCAGCATTCCATCATCAAATGGAAGTGGTATATATGTGATCGGGCTCAAGCAGGTCCTGAAGGCACAAGTTACATGAGGAAGTGGCTCAAATGCCTATGGTCTCCAATCCTGCCACCCTGCCATCTCTCACTCAGCCTGCACCAATGGCTTCATGGGGAGTTCCCTATGATCAGTTGACACAGGAAGAGAAGACTAGGATCTGGTTCACAGATGGTTCTGCACGATATGCAGGCACCACCTGAAAGTGGACAGCTGGCAGTACTATAGCCCCTTCTCAGGACATCCCTGGACAGTGGTGAAGAGAAGTCTTCCCAATGGGGAGAACTTTGAGCATTGCATCTGGTTGTGCACTTTGCATGGAAGGAGAGAGGGCCAGATGTATGATTATATACTGATTCATGGGCTGTAGCCAATGGTTTGGCTGGATGGTCAGGGACTTGGAAGAAACGTGATTGGAAAATTGGTGACAAAGAAAACTGGGGAAGAGATATGTGGATGGACCTGTCTGGTCAAAAACTGAAGATATTTGTATCCCATGTGAGTGCTGACTAACGCGTGACCTCAGCAATCCTTCTGCCAAGACTGTTATCCATGGACTCATGGAATACCTTATCTACCATCTTGGTATTCCACACAGTGTTGCCTCTGACCAAGGCACTCACTTTACAGCTAAAGAAGTGCAGCAGTGGGCTCATGCTCATGGAATTCACTGGTCTTACCATGTTCCCCATCATCCTGAAGCAGCTGGATAGATAGAATAGTGGAATGGCCTTTTGAAGTCCTTTGCAGGGCTGACATAAAGTTCTCCAGAAGGCCATGTATGCTCTGAATCAGTGTCCAATACATGGTACCGTTTCTCCCGCAGTCAGGATTCACGGGTCCAGGAATCAAGGGGTGCAAGTACAAGTGGCACCATTCACCCTCACCCCTAGTGACACACTAGCAAAATTTTGCTTCCTGTTCCTGTGACATTACGTTCTGCTGGCCTAGAGGTCTTAGTTCCAGAGGGAGGAATGCTGCCAGGAGGCACAACAACAATTCCATTAAACTGGAAGTTAAGATTGCCACCTAAATACTTTGGGCACCTACCACCTTTAAGTCAACAGGCTAAGGAGGGAGATACAGTGCTGGCTGGGGTGATTGACCTGGACTATCAAGATGAAATCAGCCTACTGCTTCACAACAGAGGTAAGGAAGAGTATGCATGGAATCGAGGAGATCCATTAGGTGTCTGTTAGTATTACCATGCCCTGTAGTTAAGGTCAGTGGGAAACTACAACAGCCCACTCCAGGCAGGCCTACAAATGGCCAAGACCCTTCAGGAATGAAGGTTTGGGTCACTCTACCAGGAAAAAAACCGACGACCTGTTGAGGTGTGTGCTGAAGGCAAAGGGAATACAGAATGGGTAGCAGAAGAAGGTAGTCATCAATACTAGCTACAACCACATGACCAGTTGCAGGAACGAGGACTGTAATTCTCTGTATTTCTTCCTCTTTTTGTTAAAAACATGCTTGTTCATGTATACACTATGCTAAGAAAATGCCTTCATTTTCCTTTTTACTTAATCATGTGACATAGGATTTATTGACTTCATATCAGCATTTAAGTATTGTTAACTTTATGTAATAGCATTTGGGTTGGGATTTGGTGTGTTTTTGGTTGTACGTAGCATAGTTGAATTATGTTAGGCATAATTATGATCTTATTATTGTCTTTATTTGAAAATTATATATGAGCTCAGGAAATGTGTATGAGTTCAAGTTGACGGGGTGGACTTGTGATGGTTGATACTGAGTGTCAACTTGATTGGATTGAAGGATACAAAGTAATAATCCTGGGTGTGTCTGTGAGCGTGTTTCCAAAGGAGAATAACATTTGAGTCAGTGGGCTGGGAAAGGCAGACCCACCCTTAATCTGGGTAGACACCCTCTAATCAGCTGCCCACTTGGCCAGGATATAAAGCAGGCAGGAAAATGTGAAAAGGCTAGACTGGCTTAGCCTCCCAGCCTACATCTTTCTCCCATGCTGGATACTTTCTGTCCTCAAACATCAGACTTCAAGTTCTTCAGCTTTGGGACTTGAACTGGCTTCCTTGCTCCTCAGCTTGCAGATGGCTTATTGTGGGACCTTTGTATGAGTTTAATACTCCTTAATAAACTCTCTTTATATATGATTGTGTGATTTAATGCTCCTTCATAAACTTTTTTTTATATGATTGTGTGATTTAATACTCCTTAATAAACTCTCTTTATATATGTATCTATTCCACTAGTTTTGTCCCTCTAGAGAACCCTGACTAATACCCCATCCAAACCTATTTTCTTCTATTGGCCCTATTTTTAACCCTTGGGACCTCCATTCTGTGGTAAAATGCCCTATTCAGAGTACCAGCTTGAAGCCAAACTGGTACATGTTCAGATATGTGTGTACATGTGTGCACATCTAGAGTTGCCTTTTTGAGGATAATTTGGCTTTAACTGTAGGCATTTTTATCGTCAACTTGACATAAAGATAGGGTACCTCTACCTGGGAAAAATCTTAGTTCTCGCCGTTCACAGCTGGGGGCCAGCAGGCAAGTCATTTAATCTCTTTGAGTGTTCAGTTTTCTCATTTACAAAATTGAGATGATAAAAACCTATCTCAGGCCGGGTACAGTGGCTCAGGCCTGTAATCCCAGCACTTTGGGATGCCGAGGTGGGTGGATCATGAGGTCAGGGGTTTGAGACCAGCCTAACCAACATGGTGAAACCCCGTTTCTACTAAAAATACAAAAGTCAGCCAGGCATGGTGGTGTGCACCTGTAATGTGAGCTACTCGGGAGGCTGAGGCAGGAGAGTCACTTGAACCCAGGAGGCGGAGGCTGCAGTGAGATGAGATCACACCACTGCACTCCAGCCTGGGCAACACAATGAGACTCCATCTCAAGAAAAAAAAGAAAAAAACTATCTCAGAGGTTGATCCATGGATTAGTAAGTAGCCCTATCTGGTATACAGGAAGCACTCAAGAAGTGGTATCTCTTGCTGCTATATGAATAGTATTAAGATTCCAGTAGCCTTTTCACTATGTTCCTTCTCATTTGTGGTGTATCCATGTTTTCATTCATTTATTCAGCAGTATTTATAGTGGGCCTACTGTATGTCAGTAACTTTGCTGGGCATTAGGAATATATGGTGAATATGATGGATACGGCCTGTGCCCTCATGGAACTGACAGTCCACTTGTATAGACAGACATTAGATATACGATCACCTAAATAAGTGTAAAACTACAATGTTCATAAATGGTATGAGAGCAGCTGATCAAATGTGGAAGATTGAGTAAGGCTTCCATAAGTACATAATGTATTTGTTTTGGAAATGGAAACATGAATGAGTTAACTGGACGGAGAAGGGAGAGGTGAGTTTGAGACTGAGGGAACAGCAATGTTTAATGACTCTTTGGTGGGAGGGAACATAGCACATTTGGTGAGTGGGAAAAGGCCCTTCCACTGATGTGCAGAGAGCCAGGATGGAGCATGGAACATGATGAGGCTCAGGAGTTAGGCAGACCCTGGTCATACTAGACCTTGTAGGCACTGGCCATATCTTAAGAGCAATGGAAGCCAATGTTGAACATTAAGCTGAAGATGGGAATGAGCTGGACAATTATGGGTTTGCAATGATGTTTCATTTTCATCCTTTGAGAGGACTTTGTTCTCTCAGACAGTTGCTCTTCATTCTGTCACACACGTGGTACTTGGCTTCTGTGATTAGGGTGTCAGTCTCTTGCAGTCACTCTGCCACTTCAGGCTATTTCTTTTCTACCTCATTAATAAGGCTGCCATCTTCTGAGCTTGTATTTGCCCATTGCTATCCTTTAGTCACTCTGGATTGTGCCCCAGACTTCATAGAACCCTTTGACTTGATTTCTTTCCCTTCCTAGATCTTATAGTTATCCTGGACAACTCTAAAATTCATGATGCCCCGGTGAACATGCTAACCTCAATCTGCAAAGACTTTGTCAGTGGAGCCAGCCATTCTCTTTTCTACCCTAGTCATTCTGTGCCATGGCCTTGCTCCAGATTATATAATCACTCAGAGTGGTGCTACCTCAAAAAACTTAAATTTTAAACCCAGAAATCCTACTCTCTCATGTCAACTTGTCCCTCTTTCCTGCCACTATTACACTCGTTCACTGAATTCATTGACAGCTAGCTGTTTGCTCAGTCTCTTATCACTTCCTGACTTCTCTTACCCAGTCTGGAGCCTATGGTCAATAGTTGCAGTGTTCTGAGATCAGTTCTCTATTATTTAGGACCCTGCCACTTTTCAACTCTGGATAAACTCGACTTTTCCCTTTTTCTGCCCTTGCTCCCAGGCTATTAAGCATTCCTGGAAAAAATCACAACTGCGATATAGGCATGATAATGTATCTTTGCTTTCCAGTTATGTGAGCTGTCAGCTCTCTTCTGTGGTCTTTTCTCATCACTTTTGTCTTAACTGGGTGAATTTCAACCTTGGCAGTACTTTGGAATCACCTGGGGGTGCTCTGAAAAACACCAATGTCTGTGATTTACTCCTAGAGATTTTGATGTAATTGGCCCAAAGAACACCTGGCAGGGACTTTGTAGACACTCCCCAGGTGATTCTAATGTGCAGCTAAGCTTGAGAACCACGTGTTACTGTGCCCACAGAGACTGATGGACATGTTTGCTGCTGCTTGCACTCTCTGCTAGTCCTCATTTTAAGCAATTGATCTTGTATCATCCAGCTTCTTTTTCTACCTTTAAACTTACCTCTAATTGCATTCATACTTGCCTAGTTCATTCTTATTCTAGAGAAAAACAATTGCCTATATCCTCACATTTAAGGCCTTCAAAAGGTACACTGGGTGTCTGTCTCACCCTCTCTGCTCCTGATCTGAGCCAGATGATCTGAGTGGCTAGGTATATAAGCATGCATTTCTCTTAAAAACAAAACAAGACAAAAACCTGGGGGGAAAAAACCTCAAAATCTGCCAAACCCAAATCTAAGCAATTGTATTAAGCAGAAAGATGACAATTTTCAAAGCAAATAGTATTTGATGAAATATACTGAGATATGTGGTATCTAAAAGATGGTTGGGGCTGGATAGGTGTAGTAGTCGGAGTGGAAGCAGTGGTGGGAATGCTGGTGGGGCTTTGTATATTACACTAAAGTTGCTGAACTTTGAGTTTTAAATGTGTTGAAAGTTCCTACTGGGGGAAAGGAGTAAAATGATCAAGTATGGTTTTTTTTTTTTTGTTTTTTTTTTTGAGACGGAGTCTCGCTCTGTCACCAGGCTGGAGGGCAGTGGTGCAATCTCGGCTCACTGCAACCTCCACCTCCCGGGTTCAAGCAATTCTCCTGCCTCAGCCTCCCAAGTAGCTGGGACTACAGGCTTGTGCCACCACGCTTAGCTAATTTTTGCATTTTTAGTAGGGGGGTGGTGGTTCCACCATATTGGTCACGATGGTCTTGATCTCTTGACCTCGTGATCCACCTGCCTAGGCCTCCCAAAGTGCTGGGATTACAGGCGTCAGTCACTGCACCTGGCCTCAAGTATGTGTTTTAAGGACGGAACTATTGTAGTAGTGTAGGGCGTGATCTGTAAAGGAAACAGGTTAGAGGACATTTGGAAGCAATGTTCAGCGGTCTAAGCAAGAAATGAAGATGTCCTGGACTAAAGTAGTAGCAGTGAGGAAGAAAAAGGAAAAGGAAAAACAAAACAAAAAACACAGCACCCCCCCCCCAAAAAAAAAAGCTTCTGGAGGTATTGTTAAAACTAGAATCAATACGATTGGCTCATTTTGCATTCTGGAGAATTATGCCAAAGACTCATAGGCATTTAAGTTAATTTGCTCATGGTAATTAGCCCAAAAGACTGCTCAATTGCCTATTTGTTTATAAGCTGCCCCAATAAAAGAGAGTATTCAGACATTTTTTTTGAAAGAGTAGAAATCTCTTCTATGGAGTGTAACGCTAGAGCAAATTTGAAATAAACTGATCAGTGATTTAGAATCTTTATAACGATCCATTAAAATGTGTAAAAGAAGCCTTAAGTATAAAAATACCATAATCAGGAGAAGTGTACCAGCTAAGGGCTTGGACTGTGGACACAGACTGGCTTTGAAGTTTATCTCCTGCCTTAACTGACCTGGTGACCTTGAGCAAATTGTTTAACATTACTATGATTCATTGTCCTTATCTGTACAATGGAGACAGTAAGAGGGTCTACCTTAGAGGACTATGAAAAATATCTGAGATAAATATTAATGACCATTATTTTGTTTTATATAGTCAATTTTAAATAGATATTCTTAAATCTTCTGCTTGGATTACTTGCTGTAGCCACTGAGATTCACTAAATTATTCTTGTTATTTAGTAAGCAAATGCAATGAGTAATTCATGTTCCTTTTAAGAAAATATTCATTGGCTGAGTATTAGCCAACTGATATGTTTTTGCTAAACATAAAAAAGTTGATTCTCTCATGAAGTTCCAGTTGAGTGTTTTTTCTTGAAATTTACTAATTGTTCTTAACTTCTATAATCGATAAATTATGTGAAGAGAGAGAAGTAGGGAGAACAGTAAAGTGAAAAGGCAAACATTTTCTAATGAGTTGCTATTAGTCTTCCAACCTGGGAAAAATAATAAAGTTTCTAATAGATATATATATAACATCATAGCCATTTGGGGTGTTTTAAAAATTTTCATGTTAACTTTAAACCTTAATTTTTGTTTCATTTTTGACAGAAAAAAATTAAAAATGACTTAAATCAGTGTGCATAAGACTTTAACATTGCAGTTTAAATTTATAGACTTCAACATAGCCACCAGTTTTTGGTGATCCAACATTCAGTCTGATTTTCCACCTCATTGAAAACATTCTACAGCTGCTGCCGAGTGATTTCATAAATTGCATTCATGATCCTGGCTGGAAGTTCTCTTAAAGAATGTGGTCTGGATGAATACACAACAGTTTTAACACAGTCCCATAAAATATAGTTCAGTGGGATAGGTCAAGTTTAAAGTTGCACAAGGATTTCATAAACACCCTGAGTAGATGGGCACTAAAACTTTGAATGTGTTATATGGAAAAACCTTATAAAGGGTGGCAGTGTTCCAAAGGTAGATTAAGTTAGTCATCTATGAAACAATTCCTACTACTGATGGTTCTTCATAGTACCACCTGCTAGTTGTTTCATATTAAATTGTGTGAAATAACACATTCTGTAAACTGATGAACTACTTATTTATCAATGAAAGAAACCTCTGTCATAAGTAATGGAGTTATTTATTAGGCTCAAAAAGTCTTAAGCCAGAAATGTCAGGCATTTTTGTGGACAAAGAGTGTTGTAATCTCATATTGTTTTTTTTAAAACAGCAGCAAGTAGCACACGATACCCAGTTGGTATGTTTGTCCTTTATTTGGCTGGAAACTCCAGAACCTCTGGGTAGTCAGCTGAATGCCACTTTAAATGCCAATTTAAATCTCAGAAAGACATCAGTGGTCTTGGTGTATAGTTTCAAAGATACCACTAGGCTTTAAGTATGCCCTGAAGCCTGACATTTTGGGTGCTTCACTGATGCATTTCCTTTGCCGATCTTATTTATTGGTTTAGTGAGAATATCTTTAATGACATGACAGTTGCTATCTTAGTAAGCAAAGCCAAACAATATAAACTTCATATTCCTGATTGAAGGAATTCCTCCTTCAATTCCATACATTATAATTGTGGTCCCTTGTTAGAATAGATGTTACTCATGTTTTGAATTAATATGATGGCATGAAATGAATGATACACAGAAAACATTAGCAATATATGGTAGTTATGACTTTACCGTCTAATGTGTCACCAGACATTGTACAGAAATATCCCAGGCCAGTTTTTAATACTAGCCAGTCATGTCAATTGAAGTTAGGTATTCTCCCAAAATATTATTTTCAGCTCTGTCACTAAACTTTTAAGTATTTATAATAATATATGACTTTTTATACTTGTGCGTTTTATATGTCTAAAATAGTCCATTTGTATTAGTAGCTTTGAGCTATCTTGAATCTAGATAGTATACACCAAGACAGATTTCCCACATTTTTTTAAAATTGATTATAGACTTGTGTCACACATAATATGAACATCTCTCTTTAGAGAAGAAAATGTGAGTGTAATTTCAGGTTCTTTTAGATAATCATGAGATTTTAATTTCCTTGGATTTTCAAAGGAATGTAATCTCTTTTCATTTTTTGTTATAAATAGTTAAGAATTAACAGTATGTGCTTTAATTACAAGGTATGTATAAGGTTATTCTCCCCCCCAACCACCCTTTTTTTAAACTTTTGATCAATGTCATTATTATCAACGTTATTTTAGAGTTACTGCAGGGCTATAGGCTTAAGTTCCTTTTGAGATATTGCTCCCAGTTTTGTAATCATAGGAGACTTCGTTGGCTCATGACATTTCAGAGCTTTGAGCCCCCTGTGGTATGATTTTGGGTGTGCCAGGTCAAATTAAACTGTTATATTTACCCTAGTGTGGATGTGAATCTTCTCTTAGTTCCCAGAAATTCTCTGGTTCCTGTGCCTTGGTGTTGTAGCTAACCTTTATTTATTATTAAGATTTTAAAATTTTAATTAAGGTCTTTAGGTTTGAAACCTTAAGAATTTCATGAATATAAGAAGCTTAATACTTTTGAAATTTTCTTTTCTATTTAATTAAGCTATATTTTGGTGCTTTTACTTTCAGAGCTAAACCTCTCTCCCTGTTCAGCATTCAGCCAAGTAAATGGGAAAGATCTGTTATTCTTCATTATATTCAGAAGTATATAAACTTTACTATACATTTGAAGTTTCATCATAAATATTCAAGATCACAAGGAATTTTGTTAAAATAAAGCCCTTCACCATATCATGCTAAAACTAAATGCCTTGCCTCAAAGACTTTTTTGATCTCTCTTGTTTTCCATTCTTCCCTTAATAGTTACCTATCATTTCCATTAATTTGCATTAACCACCTTATGATATATCTTGTGGTCTTTAAAGGAAAATGATATGCTAGCTAACTTTATTTTTTCATACATAAAACAATGTGTTTAACCCCAAGTGCATTAACTAACAGTGCTTTGCAATTTCCCACAATGCTCAGGAGATGTCTAAGACTACAGTACCAAAAGCACATTCAATCTGAATTCTATTTTTACATAGTAAATATAACATATTTTATAGTCCTAAAATTATACTTAATAAGCATAGTGTGAACAGGGTATTATTTTAGTAGTTTCTGTCATGAAATACTTACATCTCAGAAAACCAATGATGTAAAAAAATTTCAAGAACACATCAAATAAGTTACAGTTTAATAGACAGTGATTTGTCCATGAAGGGTGATTATGCCTTAAATGAATTTTGTTGCAAGGTCAAAGAGAAAAGTTGACATTGGTAACACACCACTTTTGAGGATGCAGACATTTTGGCAAAAAATAACCCATTATGGGATCAAATTAGAAGGAAAGGTAGTAATAATTTAAAGGTAATACTGAAGGTATAATATGTGCAGATACACACACACACACACACTCTGAAGACTTCTGCAGACTTTTAATCCAAGCTTACTTTTAGTGTGTTGTACACATTTCTTGGAAAACCACTGGGGTAAATCCCACATCCTCACCCACCCTTTTTTTTCTGAGACAGTTTCACTCTTGTTGCCCAGGCTGGAGTGCAATGGCATGATCTCGGCTCACTGCAACCTCCGCCTCCCAGGTTCAAGTGATTCTCCTGCCTCAGCCTCCCAAGTAGCTGGATTACAGGGGTATGCCACCATACCCAGCTAATTTTTGTATTTTTAGGGGAGACGGGGTTTTGCCATGTTGGCCAGGCTGGTCTTGAACTCCTGACCTCAGGTGATCCACCCACGTCGACCTCCTGAAGTGCTGGGATTACAGGCGTGAGCCACCGCACTCAGCCACATTCTTTTCTTAAATGTGAATTTCTTCAGAGTTAATTTCTATCAAGGCAGTTTTGATTATTTTGACCCAATAGTTTTAGTTTCCCCAAAGTCTGCCTCACTGAATTTAGGAGGACTTGGAAACACCCAGAAAGTATCATCCACAGATTTTCTGCTATAGGAGTTGTGTTCCTGAAAGTTTGTGTCATCATTAGGCACATCCATAGGAATGAATCTACCATTGTCTGTCCATAATTGGAGAATTGCTTTCCCTGATGAAATATTTAGATCTCCTGGTAAAGGAGAAGCTGTGGTACTTCTTACAAAGAGCTTTACCATTTGGTGAGAAAGAGGGATGTCTTTTGAATGTTGCAGTAAAATGCATGAAATGCAGTTTTGTGTTGTCCTCCCCAGTGTCTTCAACACATTCTCTTGGGACAAAGGCTTTCCTGGTTGTAGTAAGAATTTTCACTCTCTGCAGTTCCCAATATAAATGTTGCATATTATGACTTGAAAAACTTAGTTTTTGAAAGTGTCTGCTGATCAGGTCTTCTTCCTCAGAAGAATTCCTTTGGATTTTTGCAGCTGTATTTTGAAATTGCTGCATTTCTTTCTTGTAAGTACTAGCTCTCATTCTAAAACATGGGTCTTCAGATCACAGCTCAGTTTTCCACCTCCCAATTTGATGAAGGTGGGTTTAAATGACTCTTCACCTGCTGAGTTTCTACTTCTGTGCATAGGAGGAGGAATTCTGCTTATTTAGATTACATGTATTCACTCACTCCTTCCAAGGATTCAGTCATCTTTATGTATTTGATGCCAGTGTGCTCCTCAAATGATCTCCATCACTGCAGCCTCCTGATGTGCATGATAGCCCTTATTTACTGGTTTTCATTTTGCAGAAGATGTTTTTCTTCATCTTATTTACTACAAATGTTTCTTCCAAAGTCTTACTCTTTTCTTTCAGAAAGAATTCTCTCTGAATCCTAATGTCTTTTCTTGATGTCTTCATATCCAGTGACTGGGAAAATATGAATCAACAGACTCATTGGTCCATGTTGAGATGGCAGTCACTGTATCTCTCCTCTGAGCTTTTCCACAATTCAGAAGACACATGTCATCCTTCACCAGTGCATCTCTGACAGCTGAAGCCTGGCTTCCAGTGGCCTCCTGCTGAGCTGGCCACCTTTCATTCCCCAGTAATGGGAAACAATCTGAAAACAACCTGGGTTGCCAGAGGTCACCAGGCCTCTGGTTTCCCCAAAGACCCCCCTGCTTCTCCAGAAGCTGCCATGGCCACCTTGTTCTGAGAGGGGTTTTCCTTCTTTGGCTTGGGCCATGCCCCTGCCCAGTAGGTTCTCTAAAGCTACATTTTGCAAATCCTGTTGTCTTTTGGAGAGAAAGGAGTTAAGCTTACAAATTATGTATAATTTCTATATATTAATTTAGGGGAAAACCCCATTGTCTACTAAGTCAGACACTTGGAGCTGAATCTCAGCTCTGCTACTTGCCAGCTGAGACTTTGGTGAATTAATTAACCTCTCTGGGCTTCAGTTTTCTCAGCTGTGAAACAAGGATGATGACATGGACTCAGTAGGACTGTTATGATGTTTAGATCTAATAACTTATGTAAATTAAAATACCAGCCCAGTGGGTGCTCAGTCAATAGAATTTTCCCCTTCTCACCAGCAGAAACCTCAGGTTTCTACCTACCACCAGTTCTTACCTTTGGATTTTGTTTTTTCTTGTGCATTATTCAATCTCAAGAACACATAACATTTAGTCATGTTGTAGAATGAAAAGCCTGGAGAAAACAGACTACTGCCACAGCATGAATGAAGAACTGAATCAGTGGGAAAAACTCAGTATTATTTGATTCATTTCACCTATGACAGTTTATTGATTTTTGGGAACAGCAGTGGTTGTACTATTATTTTAAAGTGTACATTGAGATTTATAAAGTGTTAGTTGTGCTTATACTTTCACCTATCAAAAAATGATTGTTTTCGCTTGATTTGCCTAAGTTTTTGCTAAATTTGGTCTCCTTGAAGCTGGGTACATTGTCTTTTTGTGTATAGTAACTTAAGAATGTGGAATGTGGGCAGATAGCATCATTTATAGTAGTTAAACTTTTATCAGATTGTTGTGAAGATTACATGAGATAATACATGCCAGAGGCCTAGCCTGGCACTTGCATACGCTAAGTCAATAAATATTAGTCATTATTCTGCAGTGGAAAATTTAGTGTCACTAAAACTTTGTCTTGCTAGTCACCTTAAAACAAACAGCATAACCTAGTTTTTCATGTTATCAATTGAGAAAATGGATTCTAAAGTCAAGCTAACAGAAGAATGTCACTTAAATACATAAAAGGGTTTAATTTTTTTGAATTGATAAAACGGTCTGTAGAATATTAAACAGTAGTTATTAAAAGAATTAATTTCATTTCTTAAAGAAGTTTAGTGTGACCAACCACTAGTGTAGGCATTGGAAGAATTTAGTATATTTTATAAAATTTTTTCCAGCATGGGATCTGACTCTCTGAACCTGAAAATGAAACAAACAAAACGGAGGCTTGTTCTCCCTATGCCCTTAGTGCCAAAAAATAAATCATTGCTGTATTCATCAAGTCATAAAATTTAAATCATGTCTATTTGAGTTGGATAACTTGCTGTGGTATTTGACACTAACCACTGGTTCAAGCAGGACCTGGTGATGTTTAATGGACTATTGTTCAAAGTCATTGGACTAAGTTGTTGCATTGATAGAAAAGTTTTGCAAAATAATATGGTTGTAAAAGAAATCTTCCACTAAGCAATGAATATAAATGAACTTTATTTGTCCTTGTAACCAAATGCTGTTCCGGAAAATTTTTTGCTTTAGCTTTACCGCTAATTTGCCCTTTTTCTGGGATACTTTTAGGGCTCTGGCTACTGAGTGATGTCGTATGTAGGCATTTCTGTTTATGTTTCTCTTGCTTTCCTATTTTCTGTAGGACAGAGTTGCCATCTGTCATCCTCTCTGGGAGGGTACCGATGCTCAAAAAATGGCACTACCTTTCCTCTCAGCAGTAAAGTGCCAGTGTTTATGTTACAGCTGCCATGTGCAGATGCCTTGTCATGGCTGCATTTGGAATTTAGATGATAGCTGCAGAAGGTGGAACCATTGGCTGTAGGGTGAATGGTCTTAAGTTTTCAGCTGAGACATAGGTAGGAAGAGGAAATTGAAAGGAGGCTCGGCACAGGGAATGAAATCCTGTTGTTTGGATTCTTGAAAGAACAGGGAGAAATTTCAGGAAAAAGGATGAGAAATTATTTTTACTTTTCAGCACCATTATTCAGGCACAAAACCTGGACAACAAATTATAAACTTAAAGCATTTTAAGTGTCACTTAATTGTTACATAAGTATACTTTAAGTAGCTTAGATTAATGTGTTTTTAAAGTAAGAAATTAGCATGGTTTGTTAAAAGATTTTAATTCGACAGACCACAGATGAGTACATGTAAATATTTAGTAATGAACTGCTGCATCAGCAGGCATTTGAGGTTTAATCATGCCGTCAATATTATATCTCACTGTCATTACCTTGCCTGGTCCCTGTGAAATGTATCATATTTTCAGTAAGTTGCTATAGCCTTAGGTGAGATTTGGCATTTTTCTTCGTTACTAACGCCCTTTTCATGGTACTCTCAACAAAATAAAATAGTTTTGTTTTGTTTTGGTAACAAGCTTAACAAGTGTTTTTTTTGAAGTAAGGGATTATTTGCTCTTGTGCAATGTGGTTTGACCTCAGCACCTTTGCTGTCTAAAAATGGTCAGAAATATTTTCCAAACTTAAAATAGATTCTTCAAGATCTATTTTTCACGAGGAAACTGTTTGATGTTCCTGGTAACATAGCAAATTAATCAAGCAAAAACTTTAGAAAATCCGGATATTTATATTAGGGTCAAAAAGCACTTAATATTTTCTGATATTATGTTAAAAATGGAAACTGTAAGTTTATATTAATCAAGTTATTTTTTGCAGAGAAATTATGGGATCTTTGATTTTTCACTTTGTAATGATGACAGATTCATGAAGAGTAGAAGAAATGGCTCAGCTTGCTATTGAGTAGTTAGAGAAACTTGTGAAGACATTCGGATTCTGCTTATTTGTCTGTACAAAGGAGAGCACAGGAAGATTAACCAGGCCGACCTGAAGAGAAATCTGAGTCAGCATCCTTGCTACCTGTGTCAATGGGGAAAATAGGAAGGCAGCTTAAATAAGTCAAGACTGTTAAGCATCTAATTACTATACAGTGAACCCTTTTTCCCCTTCAGATAGGAGCATGATTGTTAAAAGTTCTTGAAACCCTGGATTGCTACTACTTTCAAGGCATGAGACAGATTTGAAATTCTGAGCAGCAGGCTATCACTTTCATTTGAAACTGGCTTTTCTTTCTTTGTTTCTTCCTTTCTCCCTTTCTCTTTTAACCAAAATCTAATTTATCAATCGCAAAGTTTAATAAGAGTAAAGAATTTCAGTATTTGGGTCCAACCCTATATAATATTTACAGGCACCTCCAAGGATGCACTGTGAGAATTCATGTCTATCCTTTGCGATAACCTTAAAAAAAGTTATCTGTTTTCTCTCCCCACCGAAATTGAATTGCAAGATGACTTTGTCTATAAATACTTAAAAAACAACTAAATCCTTCTTCAAACTGCTATAATTTTAGCTTCATACTACTTTTTATGGGAAGATTGACAAATTTTCTAGCAACTTCTTAAAACATTCTTTTATTTGCCCTAAATTATTTCAAGTATAAGTTGGTATTGCTTTTCTTCTAGAATTTTGATATTTAGTGAACAAATTCAAACTGTTCATAACACCATACTGTTCATAACAACACTATATACTCTTTTAATCTACCTTTTGCATTGCCCTTTCCATACGGAGAAGTCATAGCCCTTGGTTGTAATTTACCTCATAAAGCAATCAATGATTTGTGATCATTTTAGTTTCTTTGGACCTTATCCAAGACATAAACCTTATCTGTTTATGTCTTGACATGTAGATACCAGAATTGAAGACAATTTGAAAACTGGCTTTTCTTTGTTTCTTCCTTTCTCCTTTTTTCTTTTAATCCAAATCTGTTTTATCAGTTGTAAATTTTAATGAGTAAAGAATTCCAGTATTTGGGTCCAAACCTATATAATGTTTGCAATCACCTTCCAGGATGTATTGTGAGAATTCATGTCTGCCCTTTGTGGGAATAAGTTTAAAGTTTTCTTCAGTTAATGTTAAATTAGGAATTCATTTTTTCTTTAAATTCTTGCAAAGCCTGACTTTTAGACTTTTTTTTTTTTGTTTCAATTTATTTGACAAAACCATTAACATAGCTAATAGCATGGCAGTGAGCAGTTGTGCAGTTACTTAAACTTCTTCAGGTTATAAAGCTTCTATTTTGTATGGTGTGGCAGTAATTCAGGGAATAAGTCTTGATAAAGTTTCTCTAGGTGCTTAACTTACTAGAAGAATTTTGGATTCCTTTAAAGAGCAAGGAAAACATAGTTTTTTTTAAAAAAAAAAAAGACTGTGGCCGGGCGCAGTGGCTCAAGCCTGTAATCCGAGCACTTTGGGAGGCCGAGGTGGGCAGATCACAAGGTCAGGAGATCAAGACCATCTGGCTAACACGGTGAAATCCCGTCTCTACTAAAAATGCAAAAAATTAGCTGGGCATGGTGGTGTGCACCTGTAGTCCCAGCTACTCGGGAGGCTGAGGCAGGAGAATGGCGTGAACCCAGGAGGCAGAGTTTGCAGTGAGCTGAGATCGCACCACTGCACTCCAGCGTGGGTGACAGAGCGAGACAATGCCTCAAATAAATAAATAATAAAATAAAAATAAAAATTAAAAACACTGTAATGTAATGAATTGAAACATGATTAGATATGACAGTTGAGGTCCTATCTGTGCATTGAACCAACAATAACTTAAACAAACATAAACCGTTGACTTGCTGAAAACAACTGTAGACTTTTCAGTTAACTACAATTAGTATAAGAGCAGAGAAAAACCTGCATTTCTTCATCCTTGTAAAACTTGGCTATTAAGTAAAAGGCTTTAAGTCAACTTACTAAAAATAGAACATCTTTGTAAAATGACAAAATAAAGTTATTTTTTACTAAATAAAAAATATTTTTTATTTTTAGTGTAATAAAATCAATCATTTTATAGTTATAGTGTTGAAAAAATATTTCTTATCAACTGCCTCTGAAAAATTTTCATAAATACTATTTTTAAATGAATACTGATGTGAGACAGTTCCATGGTACAAAACAGGGCTTTGTACATAATAGATGTTTAGTAAATGCTTGTTGATATGTTGAAGGTTTACATAGTATTGACTTCTTTCTGTGTCACATTTATTTTTTCTAGTCAAGTTTTCAGTCGTTTTTACTATATTTTGATTATTATTAAGCCCCTTCTGTTACTTCTATTTTATTAACTTTCTAAAACAATTTTTATTAGGTTTAATTCAGGCATAAAAACTTGTTTTAGGAAAGTATACTAAAATATATTGTTCATATTTGAATATAAAAATATGTTTATACTTGAACTCTTTCCTGTTTAAATATTTCATATCTGGAAAGGTAAAAAAGAAACTGTTACAATGGTGGCTTACAGGGCCTAGGAATGGGTTATGGGTTAATTCGTTCAGCAAATTCTTTAAAAGTGTCCATTCTGTGCCAAATGTACCACAAAGTAGAGAGGGGAGCAAAAAACGGGATGAAGATTCAAGGAGTGAAGAGGTCTGAGCATACAAGGCTTGGTAGTTTGAATCTTGTTTTAAAGCGCAATGGGAAATTATTGAAGGATTTTTAAGCAGAGGTTATGTTTGGGTTTTTTTTTCTTTTCTTTTCTTTTCTTTTTTTTTTTTTTTTTGAGATGAAGTCTCTGTCACCCACGCTCGAGTGCAATGGTAGGATCTTGGCTCACTGCAACCTCCACCTCCTGTGTTCAAGCGATTCTCCTGCCTCAGCCTCTGGAGTAGCTGGGATTACAAGCTTGCACCACCACGCCTGACTAATTTTGTATTTTTAGTAGAGATAGGGTTCTTCCATATTGGTCAGGCTGGTCTTGAACTCCCGACCTCAGGTGATCCGCCCACTTTGGCCTCCCAAAGTACTGGGATTACAGGTGTGATCCACTGCGCTGGCATGTTTGGGTTTTTAAAAAGACCTCACTGGTAGCTGGAAGGGAGAAAGGGTAGGAAGTGCCTAAAGCAAAAAAAAGTAATCCAGGTGAGAGATGGTGGTGACTTAGATTAGGGACAATTCCTTCCTTCCTTTTTTCCTCCCTCCCTCCCTCCCTCCCTCCCTCCCTTCCTTCTTTTTCTTTTTTCTGGTGAAAAGATATACATATATTTAGAATTAGCTAGCTGGACTCAGTTTAGATGATCCCAATTTTGTTGGCAACATCTAAAGCATGGTAATCAGGAGCCAGTTGAATATAGGCCTTCTTCTCTCCATCAGGCCGAATCAGGTGTTGACCTTGACCACATCAGTGTCATAGAGCTCCTTCACAGACTGTTATCTGGTGCTTGTTGGCTTTAACATCCACAATGAATGCAAGTGTGTTGTTGTCTTCTGTCTTCTTCATGGCCGACTCAGTGGTCAGCGGAAACTTGATGATAGTATAGTGGTTAAGCTTGTTTCTCCTGGGGGCGCTCTTTGGAGGATATTTGGACTGCTTCCGGAGTTGCAGTGTCTTGGGCTGTTGGAAAGTGGGTGATGTACGGATTTTTTTTTTTTTTTTTTTGGTGGGTGTGAACACCTTTCAACACTGCCTTCTTGGCCTTCAAAGCCTTCGCTTTGGCTTCAGCTGTAGGAGGGGCAGGAGCTTCCTTCTTCGCTTTCGGCGCCATCTTATGAAAAGGGTCAGGACAATTTCTAGAAGGATTAACGGATTAATACTGTTTTGTAATGAGCCTAAAAGAACTATAATTTTCAAGTAATTTGTCATGATTGTCAACTGAAAATAAAATAAATTTGAATAATCAAAGATTTGAAATTCTGTATTTATTTCTCTAAAATCAGCTTGATTGATGAGAAAGTTACTATTGCTTGACATTTTAATTTTTCCAGTTTCTGATATAGATGCTTTATTTTGTATAAAATGGAACTGTGGTAGAATATTTACTGTTCTGTCATAATAGACTTGCTTTAAATCCCATCAAAGTACTATATGTTCAAAATATAATCATGTTAAGATAATAATTTTAAGTGTATTAGAAAATATTTCTGTAGAAATATTTATTGTAAAGCATGTGCATTTTACACTCTATGCACTACGTTTTGTTTGGCCTCTATGTGTATATATGTATTTACATTCCTATTGAAACCCGAAGAAGGTGGTGTGTATTTAAATGTTACTTTTAGTTTATTCACATGAGCGTGAATTTCTGTATAAGTATGTGTCTAAAATTGGTTTAGAAACAACACAATCAGTTTTGGTCTGCTGGTGCAGGATGAAGTTTATATACATTTACATACTTACAAATAAGTTGCTTTGAAATTAAAGTAGGAGATTAAATGTCGTGTGAATTGTTATGCAAAGTCTAAGCACAGCATAATTAGCAAAGGATAGTACAAATGCAATTTGTTAAAACCTGAATTGTAACAGTCAATTAATTTCCTCACAACATGAAATAGCAAAACAATTAACAAACATCATTTGTCAAAAACAGTGTTAAGGCAGGTTAAAGAACTACAGATACCAAATTTATAAATTATAACATTGAAAACAGAATGTTCAGTAGTGTTTAAAGATGTTTTGATATCTTTTACAGATTTTTTTTTTTTACTGATTGATTTATTTCAATAAATTTCCCAAAGTCATGATAATACTTTCCCCTTATGTATGTTTGGGCTTATTAAACGTTTTAGATGCGAGATTTTCCTACTCTGGACACAGTGAGTCTGTTGGAGAAAGAATTCACTCATTATTAAAGCAAGGGAAAGTAAGCTAATATACGTATATGTGTGTATTATACATATACATATATATTTTCCATTCTGTACTTTTTAAAAAATATTGTGTTAAAATATATATAACAAAATTTTCCGTTTTAACCATTTACAACTGTACAATTTAGTGGTGTTAATTATATTTATGATGTTGTGAAACCATCACCACTGTCTATTTCTAAAGCTTTTCCATCACCCCAGAGAAACTATTTTTAAAATAAAATCTTTATTGAGATATAATTCATATATCATAGCATTAACCTAAAGTTTATGATTCAATGGCTTTTAACATATCCACACAATTGTACAACCATTACCATAGTTAATTTTAGAACATTTTCATCACCCCAAAAGAAACCTCTGTATTCATTAGCAGTTACTCACTATTTCCCACAAATCCTCCTTCCCCTAGCCCAAGTCACTCAGGAATCTACTTTCTATCTCTATAGATTTGCCTACTCTGGGTGTTTCATATAAATGAAATTTTAAAATAGGTAGGTTTTGTGACTGGCTTCTTTTATGTTTTCAAGACTTCTCTATGTTGGAGCAGATATCATTACTCCTTTCATTTTTATTGTTGAATAATATCCCATTGTATGACTATCCCACATTTTATTTATCTATTCATCGATTGATGGACATTTATGTTGTGTTTGCTTTTTGGATATTATGAATAATGCTGCTGTGAACATTTGTGAACAGGCTTTTGTGTAAACATGTATTTTCATTTCATTGAGTGTATACCTAGTAGTAGAATTGCTAGGTTATATGGCAGTCCTATGTTTAACCATTCGAGGAACTGCCACACAGTTTTTCAAAGGGATTTGCTCCATTTCATAGTCTTACCAGCTGTGTACAAGGGTTCTCATTTCTCTACGTCCTGGTAACACTAATTGTTACGGTTGTTGTTGTTTTTTAAATTATAGTTATCCTAGTGAGTGTGATATAGTATCTCATTGTGGTTTTGATTTACATTTACCTGATGGCTAATGATGTTGAGCATATTTTCATGTGCTTATTGGCCATTTGTATCTTTTCACTGGATAAATGTCTATTCAGATATTTTGTTTATTTTTGAGTCATATTATTTGTCTTTTTATTGTTGAACGGTAAGAGTTCTTTATATAGTCTAGATAGAAGCCTTTTACCAAATATATATGATTTGCAAATATTTTTTCCCATTCTGTACGTTGTCTTTTCATAATACAGTTGACACCTTACAACATGGGAGTTAGGGGCACTGACCCCTGTGCACCGTTGGAAATCTGTGTATAAGTTTTGACTCCCCCAAAACTTAAACTACTGATAGCCTACTGTTGACTGTAAGTCTTACTAATAACGTAAACAGTCTATTAACACATACTTTGTATGGTATATGTTTTATATACTATATTCTTACAATAAAGCAAGCTAGGGAAAAAAATGTTATTAAGAAAAATATAGGGAAGAGGAACTATACTTCCTATTCATTAAGTGGAAGTGAATCATCATAAAGGTCTTCATTCTTGTCATCTTCACTGTGAGTAGGGTGAAGAGGAGGAGGAAGAGGGGAGGTTGGTCTTGCTGTCTCAGGAGTGGCAGAGGGGGAAGAAAATACATGTATAGTGGACTCCTGCAGTTCAAACCTGTGTTGTTCAAGGGTCAGCTGTACCTTCTTTTTGAGATTCTACTGTTGCTTCTCTCTGATTTCTAATTATATCATGACTTTATTTTGGGAAACTCTGACCTCCTTATGGGATGTGCCTATCAGTGATAAACTGAGAAAGGCTTCTGTGCTGGCCAAGTCCATTTCTTACCTCTTGGCTCTGTGCTGTAGAATTAAGGAAGCATTTATTTTGTTATCTGCTAATATACTAGACACTGTGACCAACTTTTGGGAATAAATATAAGATGGAACCCATTCTCAGTAAGCTTATAGTTGAGCGAACAGATCAGGGAAAGTTGAGTTATCAGGAAAATCACTGTGTCTTTATAAACCAAGGAGAGTTTATTTTGTTAGATTTATGGTATTAACTTGCAGATCATAGAAAGAGACTCGAATATCACTGATTATATTTTACTTCGTGGTCTGTAAAAAGTAGCCTAGTACAATGACAAATGGTCTGTTTCCCCACATTTCTTTTCCATTGCCCATCATTGGAGGTCTTTGCTCTGTCTCTCTGGGCCCTGGAAGTTTACATTGGTTCCTTATTCTTGTCTTTTCCTGGGCTGTTTCTTTTCTCTTTCCTTATCCAGGTCTGTCTGGGACCAAGACCTACCTTCTCATGGCTCACTGTACCCTCAAACTTCTGGGCTCGAGAGATCCTCCTACCTCAGCCCCCAGAGTAGCTAGGACTACAGGTGTGTGGCACCACACTCAGCCAGTTGACTGCCTTTCTGATTGTCTTTTTTTCTCTTCAATTAGCGTAGTACTGTTAAACCTTGTGTCTTAATTTATATTCTCATATTTGAATGCTTAGTTGCTCTCGTAGTTTGCGTGCACTATAGAGTTTGTACTGTTTACTTCTTTGGCGCACTGTGTGTGCAGCTGAGTAGAAGAAACGTGGTAAAAGCACAGTGTACTGTTCTAACTTTGCAAAGTCAGTTGGGAAAATGATAGAGGGAAACACTTTGGGCAAATGGGCAAAATAGAGCAATGGGTTAGCAAATGCAGGAAATGATATAGGTAATTAAACAACCTGATGAGTTGAAGGCAAAGAAAATATACAATTTTATAATTACATTTTAGACTATTTAAAAATGCTCCTTCCTCTTATCCCCAGCCTTTTCATTAGATAAGCAGTTTTAGTGTGCTAACCTGGAACTCATATATGTTTAAAGTCTTTCATTTCACACATGTTGCTTAAATATGTGCATGTAGTTTTTGCCTTAGCTACTGGCCTAATAAAAGCCTCTTGTGAATGCTTATCACCTTGTAAAGTAGTTACCAGAGCTACAGTAAAATTTGCCTGCAAGTAAAAAGGCTTTGACTTCCCTAGAGGAAGAATAAAAAACATACGAGACAAATAGCAGCAACTGAAATTGTCTGGTGCAGAATGTGGCAGAATGCCAGCCAAATGCCCTGTCCCTCAAATGTTTCACACCTTTATCTTAATTCGCTAAAAAGGCCACCTTGTTTAAAGAATTTCAAACGCAACTTGAGAATGTCTTATTGTTGGCTTTGGTACAGTTTACTCATACAATCCTCTTTCTTATTGCTATCTTCAGGTATTAAGGCCCTATAGATTTAAGTGATTTTAAAAAAATGTTTATATTTCTTTTAAGTGGGGTGCATGTTTGTGTGTGTGTGTGTATGTGAATTGTTACTGGAAGTTATTGCCATTTTTATTTTAGGTACTTCATACATCTAATTAGAAATGATGTTTATTGTTAAGTAGGCAAAGTGGCCTTCAAGCGCATGGTGAGAAATAGTAATGAGATACTTTAGCCATTAGGCCATGAAGACTTTTCCCTAAATAATAGGGAAGGAATAAATCCTAGTATTGTTTTGGAGTTGCTACAGGAGAAGAGAAGTTGTTTAAGCGAGAGAGTTTCAGAAGGCCCCACTATAGTTAAGTATATTTAATTTAATTAGGTAATCAGTATTATTCTTGCAACTATTAGTGGCACCTCATTTGTTTAACACTTGTTATATCATAGAACATTTCATACTGCTACTTTATTTGATCCTTTCAGAAATCCCTAGAACAAGGCAGGTCAAATGTTTTCATCTTGGTTCATGCATGAGGAAAACCGAGGCTCAAAGATATGCAGTGCGGTCAAGGTCACAGAGTAGTAGAGGATGGCTCTCTTTCCATTACAGTGCCAGTCGGAAAGTGTCAAATCTTAGGTTACCGTGACACTTAGTAATTATGAAATATATTTTTTCCAAGAAAAAATAAACCCTTTAGGCAATTGAAGCTGCCAAGAAGGCTGCCAGAGGAGTAACTCAAAACAGAACAGAGATGGAGGTTTCTGGTCCTTTCATCTCTTGCATTGAGCCCACTAGGTCAGGGTTTCAGGAAATGGGAAATCTTCATTGTTACTTGCTAGGTTGACTTATTTCTCCATTTAATGGAGAACTTAGTCTTCATTATTTTCAGTTTAACAAATAATTTTCCTCGGAGGAAAAGAAAGTTTTGCCTGTGTTTTGGGGAAAATGTATAGAAATTAAATCATTGAATTATTAGATGATGTGACATTTCTGAATCAAAAGTAGGAAAACAATGCATAATCATCTAATAAAGTATATGTTTTATGATTATATGTTATATGTTTCTTGTTTTGTTTTTTGAGACGGGGTCTCATCTGTGGTCAGGCTGGTGTGCAGTGGCACGATCTCGACTCACTGCAGCCTCCACCTCCCGGGTTCAAGCTATTCTCCTGCGTCAGCCTCCTGAGTAACTGGGACTACAAGCGCTTGCCACCACACCCAGCTAATTTTTTTTTGTATTTTTAGTAGAGACAGGGTTTCACCATGTTGGCCAGGATGGTCTTGATCTCTTGACCTCATGATCCGCCCACTTCCCAAAGTGCTGGGATTACAGGCGTGAGCCACCACACCCGGCCTATGTTTTATTTTATAAAGTTATATGTTTTATTATTTACTTTTTATTATGCAATTGTTTATGTCATAAAATAATAATAATTCCTCAAACCAAATTATATTCCATAGATTATAACATATACATTTGATAACACATTTATAAAATAAAGATTTCTAGACATATGATAGACTAACAGTGATATTTTGAAATCTGCTGCTGCCACAGAACTAGGTAACCATTCCCAGATTGAAATATAAATTAATCAACAGTCTTATTGTTAGAGCTGCTGTAATTTTTTGAGGGGAGCAAGTGAGGAAGGACTTATTTTTGGCTTAGATTTACATTTACAGCAAGGTTATCAACATTTTTCTGTGGTGGTACATTAATATTAATAATATAATCATGATGCTGATTTACACGTTTACAAAATTCCCATCTATTACCTTCATTCCTGTTAAAATATGATCTATCATGTTGTTCTTTGGGGGTTAGAAGTACATTTATAGACATATAAGTGTATGTGTATATATATATTTGTATATATAAAAATTAAAAAGAATTCTTTTTAGGAGCAAAAATTTGGGGAAAATAATGTAATATTTATCAGAAGGATAATTTAGGGTTTAGCTCTATCAGCCTGGAACCAGGCAGGGTCATCAATAAGTCTAAGAACAGTCAAACTTCTCACACTCCTAATTCCCTCTTATATCCCTCTTCTTCTGGCCATACTAGAGATATCCTGTTACACATGATTTTCTTTTACTCTGGGCTCTTCTTCAGCCAGATAAGTGTGATTGCATTGCACTGATTTCTGTATTTGCTTAAAAAAAAATTCCCTTAATAATGTTTTAAAATTTTCTAGCATGAGCCTTTCCATAGTTGGTATTGGTGTTTTATAATAGATTTGAGGAAAAGTTTGTGGGGGATTCCAAAACAAATTCAATTTATCAGTTACTTATTTTAAATGTTAAAATAACTGCAACAATTCCACAATAAATAGAGTGAAGTTTGATGTGCTACATTAATTTAAATGGTTTTGACACATTTTCCTTGAAGGACTCTTTTCTAGGTTTTTATAATCTCACCTAAGTGAGGGTACAGTGTGGTTTAATTACTTTCCAGCAGTGCACACTTTAATAGCCAATATTCCATGTGAAAGCTATGTGTCTTCTCTGGGTTTGAACTGTTTCTGCCTAATCCAAGGAAAAATATTTGAGGAACATTAGCTAATGCATTTTCCAGGAATGGGAGTGGGTAAGCATTTTTTTCATGGCTTATAGAATATTTAGCAATTTTAGCTTCCAGTACTTAATTTTATCGCGTTCTCAGTACTGGTGGCAAAGGCTTCCTTCAGAAAAGTGAGAAATTATGTGAATTCCCCTCTTGGCATGCTTAGGAGGGCAAGTCATAAATCTTTATTCTCATATTTTTCTAAAATAAAACTGGGCATTAATATTTGCTGTGATCTAATATGGAGATATGATGAAAAGATTTATAAAACAGCATATATTGAGATTTTTGTATGTTCTCATAAAAGGTGCTATGAATTGAAACATGTATTACACAGAAAACATCTAAGATAAGATTATTATTTTCCAGGATAGTTTATCTAAGTTCTGTAAAACTTTTAATAATGTAAGTAACTACTAATGAAAGCATGTTATGTGTCACATTTGCATTCATAAATATCCATGAAGGATCTCTTTCACCAATGTTATTAAGTCTCAGTCCAAGACAAGGTCAGACATTGATTATGTTTGACATCTTAACAAAAGTGAATAGGGAAGATAAATATTCTTAATTATACTGCTAGAATGGTGAGAGGCAATGGTCTATAATGTATGGTATAATATATAAAGAGGAATATTAGCAAGATAGAATTATGGTCAATTGCAATTATAATAACTTCTATTAAGTATCTTCTACTACATACTAGCTCTTTATATATGTCTTATGTAATGTAATTTGAAGTAATATCTTAAGACATTTAGGTAGTATTTATACCCATTTGCCCAAATCTGGAAATGGAGTTTCCAAAAAATTAAATAACTTCCTTAAAGCTGCCTAACTGGAGTCCATTTCACATACATCAGGCTCTACTAAGCTGCTTGTCAGTCTTTGACTTCCTCATGATCAGAGATAGATATGGTATTGATAATGTACAGATTGTTTATTTGGCCCAGAAATGTGTTTGTGCTTTTAAATTTGAACTGATTATCTTTGACAGTTTGAAATGTACAGTACTTGATGTAAAATAGTAAAACTCCGCTCAAATTAGAATAATTACCTGCTTTCTTGATTATAGCTTCTTTAATGACTGCCCATTTTATATTATACATGGTTACATATTTTTCTTATATTTAACAAACACGTATACAACACTACTGTGTGTAAGGCACTGTTCTAAGTAGTTACAAACATGAATTCATGTAATCCTCACCAGTATACCTATGAGGTAGGCACTATTTTATCCCCATTTTACAAATAAGATAAATGAGACACCGAGAGATTAAGTAACTCGCTTAAAATCATACAGCTAGAACATGGCGGAGCTGAGATATAAATCCAGTCAGTTTGGCTGCAGAGTGCTCTAAACTGTATGTATTTTTCAGGTATTTCAGAATTTGGTGAAAGCAATAATTGTTCTAATCCTATTGCTGGATTTAAAAGTAGGAAAGGGTAAACAGAGATAGCAAACAGTATCAATAAAATATTTACTAAGAAATAATGACCCCCATAATACCTTGAAATTCCCTATATTAAAAATACAGGATGAATTGTAGAGAGAAACTGAAAACCAGCTTTAACTGTGTTAAAAACCAGTTGAGACTTCTGCTTTATTTATCCATTTGATATTATGCAGGCTTCTCTTTGTGTATGTAGCTGAGCAATGTGAATATAATGCTGTCATTATTGTTTCCTGTGTTATACCACTAGTTCCATTACTTCAGCTTATGAAGTACAGTTTTGAGCTCTGTCGATGAATATTTCTCTCCCCAAGTAAATGTATCATGATTTTAGCCCATATTTTATAAATGAGAGATAATTTTAATGAATGTGTGGAGAAAATAAAACTTTTAGAGTTGGTATGTTAAAATAGGGCTGAAGTTTCAAGAATTGTAGAGAGAGAGAGACTAGATGTACCAATGGAAACAATGGATTGGTGAAATTGAAACTGAAGAAATTTCTGGTAAGTTAGAGATTTTGGTTAACTAAGATTTCAACCTGTGTGAATCTCAATTTTGGCAAAAATGAAGAATGTAAGCAATTCTAGTTTTGCAATGTAGAAAAGTCAGGGAAAGTAAATTAGACTTTGCACTAACCCTTCATATAAGTATATGACGCCCTGAAATTGAATGTTATATATGAGGGTGGAGGGACAGGTGGGAACAAACACCCAGCTCCTCCTGGGCTTGAGCCAATGACCTTTGGCTTTAGTTGGATCTTCTAACTGCTCTGTTTCCCTGTAATCAGAGGCAAATTTACCGGGAGCAAATTTACTGGGATTTAGGTTTCAGGACCTCTGACTTACACAGACCTCCTCCAGGGCTCTGCGAGGACCTCTAGCAATGTGTTCACGTGATCATATGGTTTTGCAAAATTTGAAGAATTTAAAGATATTTAATCATTATTAGTTAAGACTGCTATTTCTTTTCTACTCTGACCGTCCTTCTATCACATTTCCTTACATGGGATTGCTTTGGAATGATCACAGGCATTTATCAGATCTGGCTAAAGGGAAGTTGAGTTGAGAATACACAGCTTTAAACTATAGTTTAAAAGATATTTTGAAACATTTCAGTAAGACAAGTGAGAAATTATAGACTCCTAATTTAGGCACATAGGGTTAATTATTTTCTCATTTTTGCACTTATTTATTAAAGAACTGAGATAATTTAGATAATAGAACATAAAACTAAAGCAACAAAGATGAATGATGAAATAAGTAGAAATTGTTTGATATCAAAAAGCATGCTGTAAAAAAATAGATTATAACAAAAGCAGTAATTTATTGAAAAGAAAATTTTCTAATAGAGATTATAAATAGGCTTGATAGACTACTTGAAAACTTAGTTAATACAAAAGAGTGAATCATATGAATACACTGGGGAAACACTTAAGTTTCTTTTTGATTTAACCACAAAATACATATAGAGAAAGACAACATAAAATGTCATAATTTGTAACTATAATTAGCTTTATAATTAATGAGTATCTTCAATTCAAAGAGTATATAGATTAGTTGCCACATAAGAAACTTTGAAATTCCCTGAAATTTTGCAACTCATAAATGAAAAAAAATTTATGAAAGTGTGCCTAAATTTTACAATGATCCTAAAAACCTGACATGAGTTGTGAAGTGAAAAGAAGCTTTCCTCAACACATACTTCTCAAAATTCTTTTTATAGCATAATTAGAAGAGATACCAAATTGTTTTTTAATTTTATATATGGAAAATTGTATTATAAAATTGTCATTTGTCAAAATATGCATAATCAAAACTTTTAGAAAAAAGCATTATAGAGGTTTGTTGGAGAAATAAAAACAGCATGGTATTTTTCTGAATTTCATGATGTTTATTTTCAGCTATTTAAAATGTGTAATTTTTCTGTTCTATATGTACTTCCACTTTCTCTTCTAATTTTGTATTCATAATTTTGTATTCTTTTCCTGCGAAAGGTCTAGAAAAGTTGCATAAGGTTCAGATACCCTACCACCTGGATCCACCCTGGTCTGTAGTTAATGGTTTTAAGCATGAAAAAATATATTTATTATGTAGCATACATATTCCAGAAGGCATAAAGTGAGAAGTAAAAGACCCCTCCTCCACCCTCATTTGTAAGCCCAAGAAGAAAATAACCTTACTTATGTATTTTTTAAAAATTGTTGTAACATCATGTATTTATTTTAATTTTTGTGGGTACATAGTGGGTGTATATATTTATGGAGTACATGAGGTATTTTGTTACAGGCACATATTGTGTAATAATCACATCACGGAAAATGGGGTATCCATCCTCTCAAGCATTTATCCTTTGTGTTACAAACAGTTCAATTCTACTCTTTAGTTATTTTTAAATTTACAATTAAATTATTGTTTACTATAGTCACTCTGTTGTGTTGTCAAATACTTGGTCATATTCATTCTATTATTTTTGGTACCCACTAACCATCCCCATCAATATCCCCAACTCCCCACTACTCTTCCTTGCCTCTGGTAACGATTCTTCTACTCTCTATTTCCATAAGTTCAATTGTTTTGATTTTGAGATGCCACGAATAAGTGAGAGCATGCGATGTGTGTCTTTCTATGCCGGCTTATTTCACTTAACATAATGACTTCCAGTTCTATCCATGTTGTCACAAATAACTGGATGTCATTCTTTTTATGGCTGAATCGTATTTCGTATTCCATTGTGTAAAAATACCACATTTTCTTTATCCGTTCATCTGTTGATGGGTGCTTAGGTTGCTTCCAAATCTTGGCTCTTGTGAACAGTGCTGTAACAAACATGGGAGTGCAGATATCTCTTCAATATACTGATTTTCTTTCCTTTAAGTGTATACCCAGCAGTCAGATTGCTGGATCATATGGTAGCTCTATTTTTAGTTTTTTGAGGTACCTGCAAACGGTTCTCCATAGTGGTTGTACTAATTCACATTCCCACCAACAGTGTACGGGCCCGGTGTGGTGGCTCATTCCTGTAATCCCAGCATTTTGGTAGACTGAGATGGGTGGATCACCTGAGGTCAGGAGTTCGAGACCAGCCTGACCAACATGGTGAAACCCTGTCTGTACTAAAAATACAAAAAATTAGCTGGGCGTGGTGGTGGGCGCCTATAATCACAGCTACTCAAGAGGCTGGGACAAGAGAATAACTTGAACCTGGGAGGCGGAGGTTGCAGTGAGCCAAGATCATGCCATTGCACTCCAGCCTGGGCGACAAGAACGAGACTCCATCTCAAAAAAGAAAAAAACAAAAAACAAAAAAACAAAAAAAAACAGTGTACAGGGGTTCCCTTTTCTTCACTTCCTCTCTGGCATTTGTAATTGCCTGTCTTGTGAATATAAGCCATTTTAAGTCAGGTGACATGATACCTTATTGAAATTTTTGTTTGCATTTCTCTGATGATCAGTGTTGTTGAGCACCTTTTTATGCGCCTGTTTGTCATTTGCATGTCTTCTTTTGAGAAATGTCTAATCAAATTGTTTGCCCGTTTTTAAATCAGATTATTAGTTTTATTTCCTACAGAGTTGTTTGAAATCCTTATATATTCTGGTTATTAATCCCTTGTCAGATGAGTAGCTTTCCTTATGTTTGTTTTACAGTTGTTTAGATCTGCTTTGTTCAATAAGGTGTGCACTAACCAGCCACATGTGGCTATGGAGAACTTGAAATGTAACAAATGTAGTGATTTTTAATTTTTCATTTCATTAATGTTTAATTTTAATTCAGTTTACATTTAAAATGAATAATTCCATTATTGGAAAACCTGTAAGTATATTTAAAACAACTTGGGTATGTGGATTTATTTTCTTCAGCTGTAAATTTTCTAAAATCCAAAAGATATCACTATAGTGTGTGTACATGTGGTGTGTCTGTGTATATACATATATTTTTTCCACAAACAGGATCATACTCTGCCTCTTAGCGTTTCAACTTAACCGTATGATTGCACATCTTTTCACAGCAACTTACAGATTTATTTCATTTAGTTATTAGCAGTATAATATTCTCTTCTGTTTTGATAGTCTTTTTTCATACAGCTGCTGGGGTAATTCTTTTTAATTTAGGTGTAAGTGAGATCATGTCACTCCTTTGTTCAAAACCCTCCAGTGGCTTCAGATCTATCTCGAAATTAAATTCCAAGTCTTCACTCCACATCGAATGCCTGCCTTGATCTGTTTTCTCACTGCTATTTTGCTCAGTTCAGGCTGTGTTGGACAGCTTTTAATCTGTAATGTGGGGATTAGACACGAATATTTTATTCTTCAAAAAATCCATCAGAAATGTTATTTAGTAAAGCAGAGACTTTCCATTCCATGTACAAAATTTAAGGTCTTGTTTAGTGTCTTATTTATTTGACCACCACCAGTTCCTTTTAAAGACACCCCATTTTTCCTTCCCAATAGCACTCACTGAAGTAATATGAACCTTGTTAACTGTAGTAAAAAATGATGCAGACTCTCTCTAATCAAGAGCTCATTTATAAGAGGAAATGGTGTTATGGTAGATAGCTGAAGTATACTATGCCTTAAGAATTTGTTGCTTCTTTCTTGCTAGATTGAATTTCAGAATTCAGAGTCTAAATTTTCTCTTTCACATCTGGTGGCACTTTTTAAAAAATTAGTGTGCAAAAAGGAGAAAAATCTCTCTGCTTCCACTTTATGCCACTCACTACAGTCCAGCCTATGCCGGGCTTAAAGAAAAGGCTTTTGTATTGGCAAAGACACTCCAAAGTGGTTTCCAAGCACATTAAAAGTCAAGGAGAGTTTTGCAGAAAAATTTAAGATTAAAAAAAAAAAAAAATCCAAGTGGTTACAAGTTAAGAAACCGTTTTTAAAATTAAGCAATGACTACTAAAAACATGCTGGCTAAGTGTGTATGTAATGTTAGCATTCCAGTGCCACTAGTGCAAGGCAGACTCCTATGAGCTATTTAAACGTAAACGTTAAGAAGGTAGAATTTTAGAAGTTTTAATGATTATTTGAAAGCTCAAGGGATTATTATACAAGATATGGTGATAGTTACAAATATGTGGGCTGACACACACTTATCACTAAATAAACGTTTTAGGTGAACATATGAATAAACAAGTGAACCACATTGCTTGGAATAAGTAGTGTTTGTTAACAGAGCTCTGAGCCCTGGGAGAGGGGGACTCAAGAAATCAAGAAGACTTAATCAGAAAGAAAGGACTATGAAGTGATATCAGAGTGAATGCTACAACTAGGCATAGTGTGAAGTCGGACCCCAAAGGGTAAAGACAATTGTTGGAAAATGAACATAGCCTTTTCTGTGTAAGATCAGGCAAGTAACCACCCCAGTTTGGAGTTATCATGAAATCAGACTTGAGGACATGTGGATTTACACATGGTGAATTGACCAAAAAAGAGCTTGTTAATGTGCCCAGAGAGTTGAGAATTAAAGTGTGAGTGGGTCTGAACTGAGTATTGTTTGCGATTATTTATGAAGAAAGTGACAGAAAATCTGGCTAATCCTGGCTTAAATGAAAAAGGGTATCTGTTGACACATATAACCAAACAGTCCGTGGGTTGGACTGACTTTGGGCATATCTTGATTTAAGGTTCCAAAGATGGCCCAGGATCTTATTCTTTGTGTGCACGCCTCATCTTCAGACCAGCTGCCCCTTCTGGTGGCAAGATGGCTACAGCAGCTCCGAGCCCCTTACTCTGTTCTCTGATGAATGTGCTGGTTACTATTGTCTCCCACATCATGGGTTGCTTTTTACTAGATGTCTCTTGATTAAAAAGTTTTTAATTTTAATGTTAAGTTTCTCAATTTGTTTCCCTTTTTGTTAGCACTTTCTGCTGTGCAAGTAATCTTTGCCTCCCCCATGATCAAGAAAATATTCCCTCATGTAATCTGCTAGACACTTTACTGTTTTACCAATCATATGTAGAGTTACAGTCTGCTCAGAATTCCATAAAGTCCGGGTGATTCTACTGGGCAGCCAGGGTTGACGACCTCGGGCTTTGACGTTGCTGAGTTTTTCTGGGAGTCTTGGGGACGGCTACAGTGTGTGGTACCTGCTTGCCTGAAAGGGAAGTACCAGTTTGATAGAATAGCTACACATTGATCTGTTTTGTGGTAAACTAATATGCTCCTTCTTTGTTTTAAAGGAGTGGGATTTTGCCTTTCTTTGAGACATGAGTTACTACTTTTATTAACAGATGAATGATGTAAATGTGTTAGTTGTTAGTAAAAGGAGAAAAATCCAGAGAGAGTATCTATTCATGAGCAACTATCAATTATATTATGTATTCAAGGTGTCATCTTGGATTCTGAGATGTTGAGACTCTTCAACTTTAGGACTTCCTGATCCTTTATTTTCACATTTTTTCACACTATGAGGTATCCAAGATGTGAGAAAATAAAATTATTCCAGATGGCGTTCCTTTTCTCATTTTTTAGAATGTTTCCATCTAATCCTCTCTCTCAAAAGAAACATTCCCCTTGGAATTGCTTCTGTTATTATTTGTATTCATTTTTAAACCTTGACAACCATGTGAACATAGTACAGGTGGTTTTTTTAAGAGAGTGATCTATAAAGTAAAGTTCTTTGTGCTGTATTGCAGAAGGAGAAATACTTACACTACAAAAGTAAAGCTACTTTAATCTCATTAAACATGCTTTGGAGCCAGATGTGAGGTAACTTTTTTGAAGAGTTAATTTACAGATATTTGGTCATTCTCATTTTAGATAGAAAAGCACGTTGATTATTATCTGGATCTGATTAGACTCCTGATTCCACTACTTGCTAGCTGTGGGGCCTTGGCAATTTCTTTAGCTTCTCTGAAATGAACATGGTAGCAATTCCCACGTTTAGGGATGTTGTGTGGATTAAGTAGAGAATGCAGAGAATGCAGAAGCAGCTCAAAGTTTTCAATGCTTGGTACATAATATATGCCCACTAAGTCTTAAGTTATGCTATTGGTTCCACTCCTGCTACCATTCCAGAGGCTGCAGCAGGGTTCTGTGTTGTGTGGTGTTTGATCCTGTCTTCTTATGATTTGTCTAGAGTGGAAGTTTTGGGGTAGGTGGCACTCATAAAACAGAAATGCAACAGTTGAGGGAGGAATCTGGGATGTGGTTTATTTAAGATTTTTTAAATGTGCTTGCTTGGTTGGGTTTTTTTAAAATTATTTTTTAATTATTATTATTATTTTTAATTAGAGACAGGGTTCTCCCTATGTTGACCACGCTGGTTGTTGAACTCCTGGGCTCCAGCAGTCTTTCTACCTCAGCCTCCCAGTGTGCTATGATTACAGACATGAGCCACCACGTTTGGTCTTGGCTGGATCTTTGGTTTGTTTTTCTTACCTTATTTTGAGAACTAGAGGCGTCTTTGCTTTCCCTTTTTCTCACATAACCTATCCCAGTGGTCTTGAATCACTCCCTGTGTAGACTGCCTAATCTTTATTTCCCTCTGTTTATGCTGAATTTTTATAGTGAAGGTCTTAAAAAAGTGTAAAAGCTGTTTTTACCGATCTTTTTATCTTTAAATTTTATTACATAATAATTAAGCTTTACAAAAGTTATAAAGTATAATAGAGCCAACATCTATATACCTACCATCCAGCTTTAGAAAGAAAACATACTGGGTGGACACTGTGGAAGCTGCCTCTGTACACCTTCAGCCCCCATTGAAGTAGCCATTCTTTCACATGCCATTTTCTTATACTTTTACCATATATGGTGTGTAATTCCAACCTATTTGTAGTACCATTACTTATTTAAACATTTTATATAAGTGTTGTCATTTTCTTTGTATTCTGCAATTTGCCTTCTTATTCGATGTTGCATTTTTCAGATTTATACATGTTGATATTTGTAGCTCTAGTTCATTATTTTGACTACTGTGTAATGTTTCTTTGTGTGAAGACACCACAATTTATCCTTTCTCCGAGTACTGGGCCTTTATGGACACACTCTCTCCACCCTGTTAGAGACGATACTGCCACAAAAGTTTTTGTACATATCTTGCTTCATGGATCTTTGTAGCTTTAGTTTTGTTGTGTTTGTTTTTATACAGAAAACGAATTCTCTGGGGACTAGTCACATTCTGTGGGCCTCAGATTTTTCATCATAAGATTGAACTAGATCTTTTCTAGCTCAAAATGACACTGCTTATATGGTTACTTAAACTGAATGGCTTGAATTACTGGCTTTTATTGTTTGTATTACCTCACAGGCCCATTAGTATATCTCCTCAGTAGATTATGCAGGATATGGATTTTACTCTGACATGGGATAGTTCCATTTTGAACATTTTTGAGGGCGAAAGTGTATGTAGTATTAGAAACTATCATTAAGCAGGACACAAGACACTAAACCTTCCTTCTCCCCAAGTTTGTTTATCTTTCCTGGAATCTATAGGAATTATAACTGCTATTAATTTAGAATAAATATATAAATAATATATTTTAAAGTATGTTGGCTACATGTGCTGGGTCACCTTCATCTGGCATCAGCCTGGACACAGGACTCAGGCCCTCTCCTTAATTCCACAAGAGTCCAGTTACATCGAGCATTTTGCGCCCTCTTTAAACTTGACTGAGAATTTACAAGGCCACAGGCTTACAGCATTCTATTTTTCTTTTTTCCTTTCTTTTTTGCTTCGTACATAAATGAAAATCTAATGTAAAATTATAAATAGGAAAAGTACTATCATGAAGAAAAAAGTACTAGGGAACCTGAAACAAGAGATTAAAACTGACTGAAAGGATCTAGAAAGGAGTCTTGGAGGAAGGCAAATTTAAGGTGGTCCTTTGGGGCTGAAGTCCTTAAAGGTGTATGACAATTAGATATGCTTGTAGGGAAGAAGGAGGAATGGAGATGCTTTCCAGGCAGAGGAAAGATATACGAGGGGAAAAAGTATAAGACAGTGACATATTCAGGGAACAGCAAGAGAAGTGGCTCAGACCTTTCTGGGAGAAAGTCTGCCGTATTATCCCCCTTCTACCCTAACTTAGGCAGTGTTAAAACATGGCTGCATATTCTTTGACACTCTCCTGTTGAAAAGTGTCGACGCCCCCTCCTCTTGAATCTGGACAAGCTCATGACTGCCTCAGTCAATAGAATATGGCCAAAGAGACCCTGGCTTACAAGGATCAGCTGCAAAAGGCCATGTGACATCTGCTTTGTTTACTGGAACACTTGCTCTTGGAGCTTGGAGCCACCATTTAAGAAGTCCAGCCAGCTGGAGGCCATCATGCTATAGAGGCATGTGTATAGATGATCTGGCTGACATTCCCAGCTGAACCCAACTTTCTAGCCATTCTACCAAATGAGTGAAGTTGTCCTTCACCTGCTTTCTGACTACCAGTACTCTAGAGCAACCTCTAACATCACTACACGGAAGAGCAGAAATGCTCAAGCTCTGCCCTAAGTTTTGACCCACAGAGTTGTGAGATATAATAAAGATAATCATTATCTTGAGTTGTAAGTAGTTTGTTATATACCAATAGATAACTGGAATAAACCAACCAAAGTCAAAGTAAGGAGATTTTTCTTTAGATGCTTGCTGAAGACAATATTAAGTCATCCAGAAACCTCTCCCTGGAATATACTACCGAATGTAATTTAAAACTTCTGCCAGGATGACTGAGTTTGGAGAGCATTCGAGGTAGAGGAAATGACATGAACAAAGACAGCAAGGCAGGGAAGGACAGGACATACGTAAGGTAGAGAATAATTAGGTTCAGCTAGGAGTAGGGCACCTCTTGGGAACAGTGAAAGAATAGACTAAAAGAGAAGGTTAAGGACATGCTATGAAGGGCCTTGAATGTGAGATTAAAAAAAAACATAGTGCCACTGAAGATTTTTTGAAAAGTTATACTAGCAAAACACTACTTTTGGGATTTTTTTCAAATGCTTGTAGGGTGGACTGAAAAATGGAGAAATTAGGGGATCAGTTTGGAAGCTATTGCAAAATATGTGAATCTCATTTGTGATAGCTGCAGCCAGAATGAAAGCTTGAAAATAGATGGAAATACTGTGGACAAGGCCACCACTGACCTACTTAGTATATTTTGTGAATTAAAAAAAGGTCCCCCTAGCTGGGCACAGTGGTCTACGCCTGTAATCCTAGCACTTTGGAAGGCCAAGGTGAGTGGGTTGCTTGAGCCCAGGAATTCAAGTCCACCTCGGGCAACATGGTGAAACCCTGTCTCAACAACAACAACAACAAAAACAAAAATTAGCCAATATGGTGGTATGTGCCTGTGGTCCCAGCTACTCGGGAGGCTGATTTGGGAGACTCACCAGAGCCCAGGAGGTCAAGGACACAGTGAGCTGTGATCGTGTCACTGTACTCCATCCTGGGTGATAAAAGTGAGACATAACTCAAAAAAAAAAATAAAAAATAAAAAAATAAAAAGGTGCCACTTCTTTAAGATATTTTACTTCCATCTGTTAGAAAATTGTTGTAATATGTTTATTAGAACAAGACACTTGACTGCCCTCTGCTGGAAAATTATTAAAGATATGTCTTTGGTTTGAATGCTCCTCCCCTTTTCACATCCTTGTGCAGTACACAACCTGTGTTACCACGCCTGTGACCCTAATTTTGTGGGTGCGAGTGATAGGACTTGGTATTGGAGCACATTTATTGTTAGAAGGAAAGGAAGAAACCTCTGGTCTGGATGGTAGGAAGGTTAGTAGCGACATTAATAGAATTAGAACTTATTCTTGGAGCATAGATTTATAAGGCAGAATCATTCTTTACGTGGAAAGACACTCATTTTCTTATTTATTGATCCCATTGTTTTCATTTACTCAGTAAGAATTTTGATACCTTTTCTTCTAGATCTCAGCTTTCCCCCCTTGTGACATCTGAGAATGTTGACCAGTTCCTCTTATGTATTCCATACACCTCTCTCTTCTGTATCTTTTCCTTCTATTCTTTACGTTGCTTCTTATCAATTTCCTTTGCTGGCCCTTTTCCCTCAGGTTTCCATTCTTGTGCTTTTTTATACAGTGGGTGCTCAATAAATGTTTGTTGAATTGAATTGCATTGCTTTTGAAAGATCAGTTGCAGGTTTTTCAGGAGACTGATTCATAGGCAGTTAGGGACTAAGGGTGTGCCAGAATTCAGAAAGCAGAAACCTATCCTAAATACAGTTCCTTGTTTTGGGATGTATTTTTTACACAGTAGGTCACTCTTCCTTGGGGAATAGCTGTACTGTTGATCCGTTCATCATTGTTCAGCAGTGACAACACCAGGAGAACAAATTATTTACATTGGCTGTGTCATATGGGTGTGTCTAATTCGGAGAACTTTCAAACAAAATAATGAAGCTTCCCCAGCTTCTAACTTGGGAAGTACTTAAAAAAAAAATCTTGACTCTTGTTTAAGTACATCAGCGACTGATTAAGTCACAATATATTTTAATATTTTCATTTGAGGTTTCTTGCTAACATTCTTACCACTGCTACCACTAACCCCACCCCATGTGTGTAAGTTACTTTTCCTTTCATTTTTCATGGGTCTTGTGTGTTAAGGCAAACTCAAGAACTTTGCTCTTCTGATAACTTAACATTGATTGTGTGACTGCTTTGTGCAAATTGCTGTGGGATGCCTCATGGAAATTACAAAGGTTTCCTTTGCTTCTGCCCTTCAGGAGAGACTTGCTTAGTGGGAGAAGTAGATGCATATGCAACTGCTCCAGGGCAGGCAATGACAAGGGTCATAACATAGTGCAGACAGACAGGATTCCCTTAGAGCGATGTAAACATCACTCGAAGACTGAGCCACATATATGGACTTGCCATATTTCTTTCCTAAATTGCCTACTTAACTCTTCACTTTCCTGGGTTGGATTAGAGTTTTTTTTTCATCGGAGGCTTCGTGAGTCAAAAGCACATTATATGTATTTAAGATTTAATGGATTTAATTTAAAATACATTGAATAACATTAATTTTAGCAGATTTGATTCTTTTAAACGTTTTTAAGCTGGCACTCTCAAAAGAAAATAGAGAAAATCAGAGTGATGTTAAATAAACAATGATATAAAACAGGACTTTTATGTTGATGTAAACCTAGTATTTAGGAAATAAATATCCTGAAATTCCCTAGCCAAGTTATATTTTTAAATGTTTTGAGCACAGGAAACAAGTTATAAACAGCCTAGTAGGGAAAAATGTATATTACTATCATAAACATAGGTAGTATTTAAAATATTAAATATGGATCATTGATATTTAATTGAAGTGCTTTTTATTTAATTAAAGCCAATGACATTTTAAAATTATTTCTTTGTTTATTAATTTTTCTTCAATTAAATTTTAGCCTGTATTTTAGATACAAGGGGTACATGTGCAAGTTTGTGATATGGGACTATTGCATAATGCTGAGGTTTGGGGTGTGGATCCCATCACCTGGGTAGTGAGCATAGTACTCAATAGATGGTTCTTCAGCCCACATTCTTCTCCCTCCCCCACCCCCAGTAGACCACAGTGTCTGTCATTCCTGTATTTATGTCCCTGTGTGCTCAGTGTTTAACTCTCATTTATAAATGAGAGCATGCAAAGCCAATGACATTTTTACAGTCATTGGAGTAACAAAGATATTTGAATTTTAAAAATTTAAATGTATTTAAGATTGAAATTTAGGCCAGGAGTGGTGGCTTATGCCTGCAATCCCAGCACTTTGGGATGCCGAGGCTGGCAGATCACCTGAGGTCAGGAGTTCGAGACCAGCCTGACCAACATGGAGAAATCCCCGTCTCGACTAAAACTGCAAAATTAGTTACAAAATTAGTAGAGTGGTTTATGTAATAAGTAAACAGTTCAGGTTTACTTGACTTAATAGCATGATGATTTACAGCTTTTACTTAGATTCATTCTAAGATGAAATAATACAGCCTCTAAGAAGATACATTATCTGGTTTTCCTTTGCATTTTCATTAAAAATCTAAAATTGGAAACGAAGTATGTCAACTAGTTTTAGAAATGATAGTAAATTGGGAAGCATTTCAAATAGCAATAGAAAAGAAGATACCAAAAAGTTTTAGAAATGTCATAGGAAATAGTGAGATTCAGCCTAAGAAAATACAAACTAATACATACAAGAACAAATAATCTGAAATAGATATTTAATGAGAGACAATGCTTAGCAGTAATGAAAGGGAGTCAGGTGCTATCAGACAGCAAAGCAGATTTGAGGTTGCAGTGTGATATGGCAGTCACAAAGAGCCGTTGCCATTTGGGGGGGTCATCTTGCAAGCTCATTACAATAAAGCAGGGAAGCAGAAATCTCTTACAAGTTGTCAGTATTTAAGACCACATTTGTCTTATATCAACTTAAGAATGTCCAGACCCATAGCTATCAATATATTGAGTGCTAAAAAAATAGAAGCTGCAGTTCTTAGAACAGGGGAGAATTTAATGTAATAAAAATTATTTTTTAAAAAAAGTTGCTTGGTTAAGTAGTAAAGCAATATGAAGTTATACAGTGGATATAAGCAACTTGTTAGAAGACAAATTTGTTTAGATGAAGCTGAGACTGTGGAAGGTGAGAGTAGTGTGAATTCGTTCATAGTCAGTTCTCAATACCTAGGCCAATTAAGCAGATAGTGAAATAGCATCTTAAGGCAGTGATGGGAGCTGGATCACTTGAGATAAGTTTGGACTGTATGAGGAACTCCATTAGGTAACAGTGCCAGAATTGATTGGAAGCAGTGTGTTTTAACAATGAGATCATATTTTTAATGTTGTCTATACTGGTCCGATTACTCTGCCTCTTGTTTACAATATGTGATTCAGTGTATATACTCAAGAACTATTCTGATGTCTTTGCCAGGGTACCCTGCCCTTTCTCCAAGCACCCTTTTTGATCTTGGCCTCTAGAATTTCTTTGGCTGCTTTACCTCTGATCTCCAAAACTGGCCTGCTGTTTTCTTTTGAAAGCACTTCCTTCCCTATATATACCTGCTGTATCTTAGCTCTGATCGTGTTTGTACTTCAGCTTTCACTGCCTACTACTGGTGACACCTCTGCTCTAATTCTTAATATCATTCTTTTTCTTTTTTAAAGGACATAGAATATCAGGTATTGTCTTAAGTTGTCTTTCAGTGTTCACACACTTAAATTATTGAAGTCCTGTTTTTAGTCTTCCCTTCCCAAATCTGACAAATATATAGCTTTCTACTTATGCCAGTGAGGACAACATCTCACTGATCAAAAATCTCAAGTTCCTTCACCCATATCTCATCAGTTCACTCTATATATCTGTCTCTTCTGTGTCTGTCCTTTTTTTTCCAGTAGCCAAATGTTTAAGCTAGTCTTGAGCTGTGTCTCTCAAAATACTCCTTTTGCTTCGAGTGCAGTACTACAGTGCTTAAAAATAATAATATTTAATCAATCATACCATTGTTTCAGAAACCATTGATGACTTATAAAAAGTTCTAATTCTGATTAAATTTTGATTTTTGGTTACTCTCTTATTTAAAATCTTATGAAAAGTAAATTTATCATATTAAACAAATTTAGTAATTTTGGTAGCTTAGTATTAAAATCCTAAAATTTACTTTTTAAAATTGAAAACTGTTTAGGTCATTGACTTTGTTTACTTTGACTGACCCATTCATTTCTTGACTTTTGTCTCTGTGTCAGGGATTGAGGTAGGCCTGCCCTGAGGATTGTGAATGAGGTGTGGTCTTTGGCCTTACGAAGCTCACATTCTTGTTATGAGCAATACTTTTGTTGATTGAGAAATCATTAATATGCTTAGTCAATATTTGTTGAGCTTCAAACTCTCTGTTAGGTACTGGGGATGCAGTATGCTAAGCAAGAGGGGAAACTGGGATCTACAGGCTTATTTAGTAAGCATATATCCATCTGGTTTTATAAATAGAATGTTCTACTCAAACTTTTAGAAATAATTGTTTCCCTCTATTTAGTATCTGGGTTTTTTTTTTTTTTTTTGAATACTTATTAATTGCTTAGCCAACTAAGTAGTCCTTTTATATACAACAAATGGTAGAGCAGTTCTCCTCAGTTACATATCATTGTAATAGTGGAATAAGAATTGTAACAGAATTAGCCTTCTGGTCATTTGTTTGGGATAAATCTTCTGTTAGAATCCAAATATGGCAGATAGGACCCAACTGTAGCAGTTTTCTTCTTTTAATGTAACAGTGATTGTGCTAAAACATAAGATTATAATAGAGCAGCCTTGCCAATAGCAGCAAAATTTACTTGTCTGTTTTTCTCCCAGAGTACATGTGTAGTTAATCAATTTTTAAAAATACATTTTACTACAAGTTATTGCTTATTCCAGGCATGCCCAATGACATGCTATTTGTTACTTCTTTCTGCAGATCCACAATTTATATTGGGAAATAAAACTTTTACTGTTTAACATTAAAGTTCATCTGATTAATAAACTGATATTGCCTCAGGTTTCAAACTCCATAGTGAATAAAATAGGTCCTCGTGTAGTTTAGAAAGAGTATACCAGCTGCAAGTCCAGAAGATACTTGCTGTTACTCACATAATAAAAGAACTTCCAAAGCCTTATAGTTTACACATTCATAACTGCTTCTTGTTGAATTTCTTCTTCTCAATAATACAGGTGCTGCTTTGGTTTAAAACACAGAGCCCTCTTTAGGTAATCTACAGGTTCTCCAAAGTGTTTAATTTTTTTCCTTCTTATATTGTGAGCTGGTTAACGTTGAAGATAGCATTTCATTTAAAGCTCAAACCTGTGATTGTTTAAAAAACTTAACTAGGGCCGGGCGCGGTGGCTCAAGCCTGTAATCCCAGCACTTTGGGAGGCCGAGACGGGCGGATCACGAGGTCAGGAGATCGAGACTATCCTGGCTAACACGGCGAAACCCCGTCTCTACTAAAAAATACAAAAAACTAGATGGGCGAGGTGGCGGGCGCCTGTAGTCCCAGCTACTCGGGAGTCTGAGGCAGGAGAATGGCGTGAACCCGGGAGGCGGAGCTTGCAGTGAGCTGAGATCCGGCCACTGCACTCCAGCCTGGGCGACAGAGCGAGACTCCGTCTCAAAAAAAAAAGAAAAAATAAAAATAAAACTTAACTAGTATTCATTTTTTCATTTAAATATATATTTAATTTCCTACAAATGAGTACTTCTTTATCTAAGATTTGAACAATTCATTTTAAACCATATTATTCATTTATTTTGAAATATTAAGATCCTGCCATGTTCCAGGCACAGATCTAGATATTGATAACATATTGGTGAACTCAGGAAAAATCCTTGCCTTTATGGAAACTTACTGTCTAGTGGAATTTATATTTTGTTGGATTCTATAGGCATTCTGACCTATTCTGCCTTCATAAATCGTCTAGACAGGTATGATATAAGCAACAGTTTCAAGTTCTGTCTTTTAAGGTTCTTTCACCCTAAAAAGATGGCATGAGTGTATTGCTTCAGAGATGGTCATTAATGTTTATTGTGAATAGTGAGCATTTCAAGAAATTACATTCTTAAACAAAAGTAGGATTAAACAATCTGCATTGCTAAGCATGTTTATTTTAGGTTTCAATTCCAGAGTAGTAGTAGCTGGAAAGCAGCATTTTTACACAGTTTGATAAAAGGATAAACATTTTTTCAGAAGATCATCAATAGTTTAATATGGATTCTATAGTAAAGTGCCAGCTCTGGATCATAATAGCAACAATACCCATGACCACCTCACAACAGTAACAGTTAGGGGCCAGGTACTGGTTTGAAGAACCTTGTTTAAGCCTCAAAATAATTCTTTAAGGTAGATACCATTATTATAACTCTGTATTACATATAAAGAAACTGAGACTAAGCAGCTTGCCCAAGATTACAAATCTAGTGAGAGGCAAGGCTAAGATGAGATCGCAAGCAAGCTGGCTCTTCACTCTGTTTTCTACTACCTCCCATCCTTAAATACTGTATATGCTTTCTTGCTTCTTCATTCTAGGAATTAGCTATCTTTCAGATATGTAAATATTAATTTGTGTAGCACACATCATACTCTGAACGTGAACGTGCACATACTGGTTTTCCTATTATGACTTTATTTTCTTATTCATGACTTTCCTATCTTACAAAGGCTTCTTTTTAAAATGTCCAGCCCATAGTAACCTGGAAATTTATTTGTTTTGGTTCTTGTGTTTGCTTACTTTTTAATTAATTAATATTATTATTTGTTTTTGTATGCCCAATATCCTGGCAAATTTATCAAATTTAAAATGAAAATTTAGTCAAACTCATTGCCTAAAAATTTTATTTTTCTGTACCTGTGGGAAAAAAATGGAAATAGAAAAGCAGCCTTCATTTTCTTGTAAAAAGAGAACAAGGATAATTTTGCCAAACTTGTGTTTTGAGAGGGATTTCCTCATTTCTTAACTGCAGTCTAACAGAAGGGTATTTGGGCTTATTTATCCCCCTTCGGACTTCTTACTGGAGCAAGTTTTTCTGCCATTCTAAACTCCACACACTGTTCTCTTACATGTCTAGACTCTTTGCTTCCTGGGACCATGTTCCTGGATCACTTTCCTCTTCTGCCTGTGCATTTCTGCTCATCCTCCAAGATTAAACTGCTATCAGCTTCTCTGAGGAGGCCTGAAAACTTCTCCTGCTCTGGAGGAATTGCTGCCTTCAGTGTCCTGCTTCATTTTATTTGCTCATTTGTTTATCAGTTAAACTCCTTGAGGACAAGTGTTACTTTTTTTTCCTCCTACTTCTTTCACTGCTGAATCCTCAGCACTGCAAGTAGTGCCTGGTGTATATTAGGTATTTCGTATTCGTTGAATAAATAAATGAATGCATAGAATATTATAGCACTTTACTATATTATATGTAATAATTTTGTACTTTTTCTTCTTCCCTAGTCAGTAAACTTCTTAAATTATTCATCTTTGTATGTTTTCCAGTGACTATAACATATTAGTTAAGTCAGTAACTGTTTACTGAATTAATGAGTGAGCAACTAATTAATACCTTTAGATCTCTGTGGTATTGGATGGAGATGACTAAAAGGAGGGGACTAGAATGAGTAGTGACTAAAAGGACCAGTGCATTGTGAATTTCTGAACTCTGAATCAAGAAAAGAGGAGCAGAAACACCAAGACCAGATGTCCCTTTTCATTCATCTGTCCAGAAATTTAGCTTTTGTTTGGCTGCAATTTGCACATTTCGGCATACCAGTCAAGCTGAGCTCCCAAAACTCATTTGTCTTTTAGGGTAACATGGTAAGGGAAATAGTTGCAGAGATAGGAACTCTCAGTGAAAACTTAATCAATCTGCTCCTGTCGATTAGGGAGACTAAGTAGCTTTAACTTCCATAAAAATCTCAAAAATAATTGCTCTGTAATGTTCATTTTTTTTAAGTTTTGGAGAACTTTAGAGGATTATATTTTGAATTTAGATTGAATTAGGGAAACAAGGACCTGAGGAATGATATACAAGTTTATTAAACATGATAGGGTGGAGGGGATACTTGATGATACCCATATTCCCTTTTCTTCATGTGCCTTAGAGAGCCTCCCTCAGTGACAGGATGGGTTTTTGCTACATATCATATGATTCCTTCCCCAGTGAAATGCTTGTTGAGTACTTGCTGTGCACCCAGCTTAGTGGTTTGGTGGGCTGTTCACCCAGGCCAGTCAGATTTATTTTGTAATGTTTCTTTTACAGTGAAGGAAGACTTCACTACACTTCTTTTGCAGTGAAGGAAGACAGAGGAAAGGAGAGGGGATAAGGGAGAAGTGCATTTATGTAGAGGAAGCAGCCTGTCCTATGACAGAGTCCTAACAGTGTGGCATGTTCTGGAAATGGTACAGTATGTCCATTATGGTTGGAACACACATTCCAGGAGAGGAACAGGGACTAAATTGCACTGGCCTTGAGGAAACTGAGCTAAATGGATAAAAGTAGGCGTTGAGAGCTGTTGGTGATTTATAGCCCATCAGCACCATAATCACACTCTTCCCGCTTCTCCTGCTCACCACCTTTGCAACCAACTTTCCTCTTACTGTGCTGATTGTCTCTAGTACAGATTTATGATTTCCAGCCTCAGCTCAGTGCTCAGGATGACTTTTCTTTCCCTGTTTTTTATTTTTTCAAACTTATTTCTAATCAGCTGCTTTCTTCATTATTAGTAGTGACTGTTCCAAACCGGAACTGCTTTTCTCAGGCACTCAGCCATACTTATGCCCTCCTTTTAAAGTAATAGTCTACCTCCCTTCTCATGTTTCTAAGGAAATAGATAATATCTGGCACATACTCCCTCAGCTTGCCTCCCCTACACATTCAAACTTACCTTCATCACATTCATCCTTACGGTCTTCCGTTCTCCCCCAGAGGAAAGTGTATCTATCAAGCCATCCCCTCTCCCCAGGGCTCTGGAGCCTGCCTAGCTTGCCTAATGCTCTGGGATCTTGCTCTGTTTATCATTGACTCTCATTCCTTTCTTACCACAGTCCCTTTCCTCCCAGCTTATAAACATTTCTCAATCCCCCTTGGCCTAAAAACACCACCCTTCTCAAGATACTGCCTGCTTCCCCTTATTAAAGCAAGAGAGGTAGGTGGTCTGAGTATGTAGGAACATTACTCCGGCTGTGATGTTGAGGGGTGAGTCAAGGAAGGCAGAAGTTAGAGAGAAAAGACCAGTTAGGAGGGTGTTGAATTAAGGTGATGGTGATGGAGAGGAGACAAGTTGGAGAAGCATCTAGGAGGGAGGATTGATTAGAATTTGACATTCAGTGATTATGAGAGTTGAAGGAATGATGATTCCTGTGAATTGAGAGAGTAAATACAGAATGAGGAGCAGTTTATATGGAGACGATCATGAGTTCATTTCTGGAAGTGTTCAGGTGAACTGCTCTTGGACATCCAGTTGGAGAAATCAGGTAAGCAGTTGAAAGTATGGGGCGTATGATGTATAACTTAAGAAAAATATTTGTTATTTAGAAATGGCTTTGGTAATGAAAGATGTCTTGGTGTATCTTGAGTTAGTCTTGGATAAGATCCCCTAGAGATGGAGTGAGATGAGAGTAACCCTAGAGAGTAACACAGGTGGAGGAAGAGGACCCTGTAAAGGAGCCTGAGAACAAATGACAGAAAGAGAGAAGGCAAATACTAGGTAAATTTTTGTTAGATGGAGGTTTTTAGTTTTTTTTTTTTTTCTTGGAACTCTTTGAGGACAAGGATAATTGTATTGACAGCTTCTAGCAAAATCAGACTAAGTTGTATATACCCAATAAATATCTATTACATTGCATTATTGACAGGGCTCAATTAAAATAAAGTCTCATCATTTGCTGAGAACTTCCTTTGCCTGAAATCACATATAGCTAGGGTTTTTGGAAGGAATGAGGTTGTAAATGAGACAGTTTGGAAACGTAAAATGTCAATATATTGGAGCTATATGGAATGGCTGATGGTTAGAGGGTGCCATCACTGCAGCAGCCACAGGAGGTTATTTTCAGTATAAACCTCTATGCTGATTTAGGTGATTTTGATGGCTGTCAGGTGTGAGAGAATAAGCATTGGCTGCTAGCAGTTTTGCCACTGAAGTTGGGGGTTCACAGATCTGAACATTTTCTTGTATTTTAAATCTCCATAATGTTTTCTCACATTTGAGTTCCATTGCAACCCTGCAGTCATGAGTCAGAATTAAAAGCTGATCTAAACTAGATTATATTCTTATGTTTCCATAAACAATCTTCTTGAGGGCAGGGGTAGAAATTATAGCAATCAAATAATTCATCCAAAGCCACTAAGGGCGTGGTTTGGCCTCACGTTAGCTGTGGCCCACTTAGGGTCTCCATGGGTGGTTGTGAGAGTGGAGGGGCTGGTGCCTCAGGAGCTGTGCAAGATTACCCATAGGAGGTGTGCAAAGTCTTAAAACTTCTTTATAAAATTTATAAACAATTTTATCCTATCCTTAACAACTATTTTTGTGTATGTTTAAAAATGTGCATTAGATATTAGTATAGTGCTCCATGCTTGTAAGTATGTATATATATATGATTTATATAAATATGGTAGAAGCATGCTCTAACATTTTGAAATTGGCAAGTGTGTGTTTGATTTAAAAAAAATACTTTGGAGACCTAAAGATTAAATTGTAATTACTGTTTGAGCATTGTAAATTAACTGGGAATATTTAGAAGTTTCTCAACAAACTTACGTCAATCATTTTAGCTATTATTAGATTTCCAATAATAGCTAGATGTTAGTGTTTTAGTTGCAAAATGCAGATGTGTTTCTTGACCTTAATTCCTTACTATGGATTTTAATGGAGAGCCTTAAAACACAAGTTAAAAACCATTTGTTGTACTTTTTGTGAATATGCTGAAGTTTTCTCATGAACTACCTAATGCCTCTCCACATACGGTATGTTCTTTGCAGTCATTCTTTAGTCACAGGCAGTTTAAGCTGTTAAATAGTATCTTGCTTTGAAAGGTAGGCTGATGGCATTTCTATCTTCTGGTACATCTGGTAAGTTAATATATACAGTCTGTGAGTATCCTGCAGGGACCTGTTTTTACATGCATACAGGGATGTTTATGTAGAAATCAAAGGCCATGAATCAGAAGAACACAACTCTTGTTTCCAGTGTACTGGAGGCTTAAAAAAATTGGCTTTGAAAAATTGAAAGTAGTGTGGTTTGTTTTTATTGTGGAACCGATCAGGAAGAACAATTTACAGTCATTGCCATTCTTCACAGCTGAATGGAGTAGAGGTGCCTGCCTCGTGAAATGGAGCAGCTGCACCCGTTTTCTCTGGGCTCACAAAAACATTTGCTTTTTAATCGAGAACTTTAGATGGTAGGGTACAGTTTGTTTTCATGATGGAAGTGGTCAGTTGTGCCTTACCAGACAGCTGTAGTGTAATTAAGAAAAACTGTGTGAAAGTGGATTAGATATAACACAAGAAGCCTTTTTATTTTTTTTTAAAGAGGGGTTTCACCTTAAATTTATTCATTTTTTTTCTTTAATGGTTCAAAGGAGAAATATTGCTATCATTCCGGTCCGTAAGATTTTTGCTACTTCACGATATCATTTAGCTCTAGGAAACATGAGATGCTCTGCTATAGAATAATTGCTTGTTTTTGTAACAAGTGCAAACTAAAAAGTACAGGTTTTAAAGATGATTTAGTTTGTGAGAGTTCTGCCTTCAAAACAAAGCTTAAAGAATTGCACAGTTGTATTTACGTTAACCTTAATGCATTTAAAAAAGTGATCTACTTTTATAGTAAAGTTGTGAGGCTGCTTTTTATACCTACTTTGTACACAAGTTGCAACATTAGGGGAACTTTCAAACTGTTGGTATTAGTTTTTTAAGACCAGAAACCGTGAGAGGAGAAAATTATACTTTTCTTGATAAATTTTAAAATGAGTTAGTCAAATAATAATGAAATAAGCTGGTGAAGTGTTGATGTAGCTAAATGTGCAACATTAGGCTGTCAATTGACTTTGAAAAGCATACACTTATTTTATGCAGCAGACTTTGAAATAAGAATAGAAATGCCTTAATTTGCATCACAGTCTACAGTAGCAAAATAACTGTTTCAAGGTCAGAGGGAGCTTAATTTCTTAAAAAAACCACAATAACAAAACCAAACAAAAACCTATTGTGTTCACAAATACCCAAGATTTATTTGTACTAGACACTTAACCTTTATAACTTTTTATACAGATTGCCCAACACATTAGAAACCAAAATTTTCATCCTAAGCAAAGTAAAGGTACCAGTTTCAGGTTTGCTTTAAAACATTATTGTATTCTGATTTTCTGGAGGAGACTCTTAGGCTTTGTCTCAGTTAAGGGGAATTTGGAAGGCTGGTTGAAGGGAGGAGGTGAGTGAGGAGTTATAGCCCAAATGCTCTTACCATTTCCAGCTTTGCAGCCCTGCCCTGGGAGGTATTATATGGAGGACGAGTCTATGTTAGGTTGGTTGTTTTAGAGAAGAACCCTGGCTGCTGTTTCTCTCTGGCTCACTGATGGCTGCTCTCTACTGATTTATTTTGTCTTTCCTCACCACAGACCCTAAGAAAACACTGTGAATCAGGCCATCCGTTCTAAATGGCAAACCATGGCAGCAGCTTGATAGTTGGTGCTTTTCTGTTTGCAAACTGAGTCCTCAGGTACACCAAACTCTTCTTGCCCTTTCTCTGAGCAGCTTCTCAGGCTTAGATGCTACTCTGACTTCTCGACAGACTTCTGCTTCTGTAGAACATGAGCAAAGTTGTTTAGGAAGGAATGGAGCAGAGTGTGGGGTGGATTAGAAAGGTAGAATAACAATTAAGAAACTGAGGCAGTTTTTAAGGTCAGAACAATAATGAAGAGCAATGAAGGTAGATAGCAGCAGGATGCAGCAAGGGAATTATGGGACATGCTAATTACTAGAATCAGAACAAAAAAATCTGGATTCAAGTTCCAGCTAGCCTAGCATTGTGGGAGAGCCATTCTCTCACCTTCTGTTTCTTCATGTATAGAGTGGAAACCTCTTCTACATACCAAACAGGTTGTAAGTCTCAAAAAAGAAAGAGAGAGAGCTTGAGAATGTAAAAGTGTTGTGAGGTAGTAAAGTGTAGTTATGGAACTGTTTGACCCATTTATGTCCTTTTTCTGGGAACTCTTGACAACCAAGGAAAGGGAATATTAAACTTTACAGACATAGATTCTTTGTGAGTGCTCTTAAAGCTGTTTGATAATCCCATTACTTATCTCTGTTTGATTCCCAACCCACCACTTTCTCATAACACCAGTTTCAACTCCTGTCATCCTTCTCAAGCCCCAGGCCCAGTTCCTTCTATTTTAGTCTCAATAGATAAGCTCCTCCCCAATTTTGCAAGGAAGGTTGAGCAAGGCCCTTGAGTTTCCCTGGCCACCATCTCAAAATGTATTTCTTCACCTAATTTCCATCTCACCTTCTGTCTCTTCCTTGCAAAGGTAACCTGTATCCTTATCACATTCTCATCCCATCTCTTCTCTAACCTTTCTTTATCAATTATTTCATGTCTTTCTCTTGTTCTTTTAATCTCCTCTACTGGTCCTTCCCCATAGCCAAGAAACCCTCTTTAAGTTTACTATCATATGTGTTTCTTCCATTTCCACTGCCAAAATTTTCCAAGGCATGATTTGAGCTCATGCCTTCTTCACCATGCATGCTTTCTTTTGATCCATTTCAGTATGGCTTCTGTCTGTTCAAATAAGCACATGAAAAGATGCTCAGCATCAGTAGTTATTGGGGAAATGTAAATTAATACTGCAGTGAGATACTACTTGACATGGTTTAGCTGTGTCTCTACCTAGATCTCATCTTGAATTGTAATCCCCATAATCACATGTGTCGTGGCAGGGACCCAGTGGGAGGTAATTGAATCATGGGGGTAGTTTTCCCCATGCAGTTCTCATGATAGTGAGTTCTCATGAGATCTGATGGCTTTATAAGTGTCTGGCATTTTCCCTGCTGTCTTTCATTTTCTTTCCTGCCACCCTTTGAAGAGGTGCCTTCTGCCATGATTGTACGTTTCAAGCCCTCCCCAGCCATGCAGAACTGTGAGGCAATTAAACCTCTATAAATTACCCAGTGTCAAGTATTTCTTCATAGCAGCATGAGAATGGACTAATACACTACTATACCCACTAGAAAGGCTAAAATTACAAAGAATGACCATACCAAATGTTGGTGAGGATATGGAGAAATTGGAACTGCACATATTGCTGGTGGGAATATAAAATGGTACAGTCATTTTGGCAGTTTGGCTGTTTGTAAAGGAGGTAAACATACACCTACTATATGATGCAGCCATTCTACTTCTAGGTATTTACTCAGGAGAAATGAAAAAATATACTATGTGATTCCATTTAGATAAAAATCTAGAAAATGCAAACCTATAGTAATGGAAAGCAAAGTGGTTGCCTGGGAATGAGTGTATAGTGTTGGATAAATGGATTATAAAGTAGTATAAGGAAACTTTTCAGGGCTGATGGATCATTATGTAGGTTGTGATGATGCCTTCACAAATATATGTAAACTCATCAAATTTGATACTTGAAAATGTGTAATTTGTTGTACACTAATTATACCAAAACTATTTTTAAAAAATCATAGAACTACACACTGAAAAGGGTGAGTTTTATAGTATGTAAATTATCCCTCAATAAACCTGACTTAAAAAAAACAAAACAAAACAAGACATATGGAACCAGGCACAGTGGCATACACCTGTAGTTCCAGCTACTTGAGAGGCGGAGGCAGAAGGATCAGTTGGGCCCAGGAATTCGAAAGCAGCTTGGGCAACATGACAAGACCCCATCTCTAAATAAGAAATAAAAATATGAAAATGAAATACGGGGATTGAGAGTGCAAAAAGTAATTGTTAAATGCTAATCTCAAAATATTACATACTTTATAAATCCACTTATATAGTATTCTCTAAATGACAGGTTTGTACAGATAGAGAACAGATCAATGGTAGCCAGGGTTTAGGGATAGTAACCACGGGGAAAACTAGGTGAAGGGCACACAGGAATTTTCAGTGTTGTTTCTGCAATTACATGACTAAAGAATCTGTATCACAAAAAATTTCTTTTGAAAAGGCCTTTTAGATATTGTATCCTCTAATGTGAAACAAAGACAGCATGCCAAAAAACAAACTAATGTTTATAATTAAATCTATAATAATGGTTATTCTGCAAACACTTGAAACTAAATTTCATAGAGATTATTACAATTTAACATTGTATTGTTGTAGACAGAAGGCACAGGAAGAATCATTCTCCAGTTTCTGATCACTCTATCTAAATGTTCGAAATCTTACATTTTAAATTGTTTTTGACTAGATCATACATATAAATGGCTAAAAAATACATGAAAAGGAATACACTGAAAAGTCTTCCTCCAACATCTGTCTTTGATCCACACAGTTCGTCCTCCTCCAAAAGTAAACTACTACTTTTAATCTCTTATGTATTCTTTCAGAGTTTCTTTATGTCTATACAAGCAAATGCAGATGTATCTTTTTACCCTCCTCCCTGCTTTTATGCAAAAGGTAGCTTACTATACCAACTAGTTTTACACCATACTTTTTTCACATAACAATGTATCTTAAGAAATTTTCAAGGTGGTATGCAGCTTTTTAATTTTTTCTTTTGACAATTAGTATTATATTATATGGCTGCACCATACTTTATTTACTAATCTCCTGTTTAGCCGTTTAGATCATTTCCAGACTTCCACTTATAACGCAATACTACAGGCTGGGCGACGCGGCTCATGCCTGTAATCCCAGCACTTTGGGTGGCTGAGGCGGGCAAATCATGAGGTCAGGAGTTCAAGACCAGCCTGGCCAACATAGTGAAACCCTATCTCTACTAAAAATACAAAAAATTAGTTGGGCGTGGTGGCAGGCGCCTGTAATCCCAGCTACTCGGGAGGATGAGATGGGAGAATCGCTTCAACCCGGGAGGTGGAGGTTGCAGTGAACTGAGATTGAGCCACCGCACTCCAGCCTGGGAGACATGGCAAGACTCCCTCTCAAAAAAACAAAGGTCGGGCGCGGTGGCTTAAGCCTGTAATCCCAGCACTTTGGGAGGCCGAGACGGGCGGATCACGAGGTCAGGAGATCGAGACCATCCTGGCTAACCCGGTGTAAACCCCGTCTCTACTAAAAAATACAAAAAACTAGCCGGGCAAGGTGGCGGGCGCCTGTAGTCCCAGCTACTCGGGAGGCTGAGGCAGGAGAATGGTGTAAACCCGGGAGGCGGAGCTTGCAGGGAGCTGAGATCCGGCCACTGCGCTCCAACCTGGGCGACAGAGCGAAACTCCGTCTCAAACAAAACAAAACAAAACAAAAAACTACAGTTAATATTCTTTTTTTTTTTTTTGAGACGGAATCTTGCTCTGTTGCCTAGGTTGGAGTGCAGTGGCGCGATCTCGGCTCACTGCCAAGCTCCGCCTCCCAGGTTCACGCCATTCTCCTGCCTCAGCCTCTGGAGTAGCTGGGACTACAGGCGACCACCACCACGACCAGCTAATTTTTTTTGTTGTTGTTGTATTTTTAGTAGAAACACGGTTTCACCGTGTTAGCCAGGATGGTCTCGAGCTCCTGACCTCATGATCCGCTTGCCTAGGCCAACCAAAGTGCTGGGGTTACAGGCATGAACCACTGCGCCTGGCCTAATATTCTTATATTTATGTTATTTCACACATGAGCAAATATATATAAATATATAAAATCGCCAGTATTTGGCTTTTTAACCTAGAAAAAAATTTATGTTGTTCACTCTAATATCTGTAAAGGTTCACATATGTAATTCTTTGAGACAAAATATTTAGCATCCTTTTGATTTTCTGATCCACTTCCAGATACTCGTGATAATCTGGATGTTTAAAATTTATATAAGGGAGTGGGGAACTTTTATTTAAATGCCCCTATTCGATATAGTTAAGGAGGAAATACCCATGTACACAGGGCTATTTCTGGAAATCCTTTACCAGTAACTTCATTCAGTGACATATCTAACTCTAACCCTGATCTAGCTGTTATCTAGCTGGCTTCCTTGCCTGCTAATGAAAGCCTTTGCTCTCTCCTTATTAAAAGACCTGAACGTAAAACTCTGAGACTCTCTATCTTTCCCAAGGAGGGCATTGCAAAAAAAAAAAAAAAAAAAAAAAAAATCTTCTTATTCACTATCAGTGTTACTCTCTATTAATCATCACAATTATTGCAACTTTAATATTATGACATTGTATGTCTTATGCAATATTAGATTCTCTGAAAAAGGCTTTTTGTACATATGACAAACAGGTGGAGTATGCTCTTCTACACAGTGAGCCAACCAGCCATCATCTTGGCCTCTCCAAAACTGGTTGTGTGTGTGTGTGTGTGTGTGTGTGTGTGTGTGAGAGAGAGAGAGAGCATAAATATGGCAAAATTTAACAACTGATAAATATAGGTAAAGGTGAACAGTCTAGAGTGTTTATTGTAGTATTCTTTCAAATTTTCTGTAGATTTAAAGTTTTTCTTTTTTTTTTTTCTTTCTTCCTTTTGTTTGTTTATTTTTTTGAAACGGAGTCTCGCTCTGTCACACCGGCTGGAGTGCAGTGGTACTATCTCGGCTCACTGCCAGCTCTGCCTCCTGGGTTCATGCCATTCCCCTGCCTCAGCCTTCTGAGTAGCTGGGACTACAGGCGCCTGCCACCAGGCCCGGCTAATTTTTTGTATTTTTAGTAGAGATGGGGTTTCAGGATGGTCTCTATATCCTGACCTCGTGATCCGCCCGCCTCGGCCTCCCAGAGTGCTGGGATTATAGGCGTGAGCCACTGCGCCCAGCCTCTTTTCTTTTGTTAAAAGGCAGGTCTTGTCACCCATGCTGGAGTGCAGGGGTGCAATCACAGCTCAATGCAGCTTCAACCTTCTGAGCACAAATGATCATCCTGTCTTAGCCTCCTGAATAGCTAGGGCTACAGGCGCGTGCCACCACAACTGGCTATTTTTTAAATTTTTTTATTTTTGTAGAGATAAGGTCTCGCTATGTTGCCCAAGGTAGTTTCAAACTCCTGTTCTGAAGTGATCCTCCTACCTTGGCCTCCCAAAGTGCTAGAATTTTAGGTGTGAGCCACCACACTCAGCCTAATGTTTTTCAAAATAAAAAGTTGAGAGCATATTCTTTGTTGAGATTATTTATTGTGAATTGGGGCTGCTGCTTCGTTAGCTATTGTGTTCTTTGTTTTGTTTTGGTGTTTCTAGATTTGAAGACATCTTGGAAACTCCACTTCTAAATAAAAATAAGAATAAATGATAATAGCAATGTATACTTAATAAGGGTTTCCTCTGTGTCACATGTTAGGCTAAGCATTTTATATGGATGATCTAATGCAAACCTCTTATCAGTCTATTAGTATCTTCATCATTTTTTCAGACAGAGAAACTCAGGCACAGTGAGGTTAAATAATTTGCCTAAGGTCACACAACTATCATATGGTAGAAATACTACTTGCCACCAGAACTGCTATTTCTTTTTTTTTTTTTTTTTTTTTTTTTTTTTTTGAGACGGAGTCTCGCTCTGTCGCCCAGGCTGGAGTGCAGTGGCCGGATCTCAGCTCACTGCAAGCTCCGCCTCCTGGGTTCACGCCATTCTCCTGCCTCAGCCTCCCGAGTAGCTGGGACTACAGGCGCCCGCTAACACGCCCGGCTAATTTTTTGTATTTTAGTAGAGACGGGGTTTCACCGTGTTAGCCAGGATGGTCTCGATCTCCTGACCTTGTGATCCGCCCGTCTCGGCCTCCCAAAGTGCTGGGATTACAGGCTTGAGCCACCGCGCCCGGCCCAGAACTGCTATTTCTATACTTCGCCTTCTATACTTCGCCTGGGCTTCATTTGCCCTGGTCTTTATTTTCCTCTGAAGTATTCTGAAGTGAGAGATAGGTTATCCTCTGGCTCAAATTTTTAAAGAATTAACCTAATCCAGATAATAGGATGATGTGAAGGCCTCATGAAAATGTAAAAATTAATATAAACAGGAAGAAAAATCTTTTCTTTAAAGAGACAGTCTAGCTCTGTCACCTAGGGTAAAGTACAGAACTACAATCATAGCTCACTGCAGCCTCGAACTTCTGGGCTCAAGAAATCCTCCCTTTTCAGCCTTTCCAAGTAGCTGGGACTACAGGTGTGCATCACCACATCCAGCTAATTAACAACAACAAAAAAAATTTCTACAGATGGAGTCTCACTATGTTCCCCAGCCTGGTCTCGAACTCCTGGCTTTAAGTGATCCTCCCACTTTGGTTTCCCAAAGTACTGAAATTGCAGGCATGAGCCGCCATGCCCAGCCCCATTTTTTTCCTCTTAATTTTCTTTTCCTTCATTTCCTTTACTTTATTTATTTATTTATTTTTGAGACAAGGTCTCACTCTGCTGTCCAGGCTGGAGTGCAGTGGCACAATCTCAGCTCACTGCAACCTCCACCTCCTGTGCTCAAGTGATCCTCCCACCTCAGCCTCCAGAATAGGTGGGACTACAGGTGTACATCACCACACCTGGCTAATTTTTGTATTTTTTGTAGAGACGGGATTTCACTATGTTGCCCAGGCTGGTCTCAAACTCTTGAACTCAAGTGATCTGCCAGCCTCTGCCTCCCAAAGTGTTGGGATAACAGACAAGCCACTGTGCCCAGCCCAAGTTTTTTAATATATTAATTTGCCAAGCTCTACGAACAAGAACTGCTTTGTGTACATACAGTAGTCAAAACTTGCCAGCCCCTTTTCTGAGTTTGCTTGTTTTTTTATACACTTAAACTGGCCTGCCAAGGGGCATTATTGTTCTTTTTCTGTGTATTTCCTGTATGTTTCCCTCTCTGTTGACTCTTTGCTTTCAGAATTTAAACAGGTTCCTGTATTGGTGTCTTACAACCATTGCCATTTACTACACACATTCTCTATCACCCCCATCTCTCTTCTTCAAACTAAACTCTCCTCATAAATGATTCCTATGAGAGACCATAGGGGTATTTCCCCATTTCCTACTGACTCCTCTATCCCTCCCAACCACCCCCACAGACTGTGCTCCCAGCGACCTCCTTTCCTTCTAGCAATTTTCCTATGCTATTCTTTTATTTACAAAACTGGAACTGTATTTTTGCACATATACTTTATAGCTTGATTTTTTTTCCTACCTTAATATTAGGGACTTTCTTTTTCTAAGTCATTAATTTTTAAAAACTTTTTATTGATGAATAGCATACATGCAGAAACATGCACAAATGATAAGTTTGATAACTTTTCACAAAATGTCATTAGTGTCCAAATCAAGGAAAAGAAATTGCAGAATCCTAGAATCTCCTCCCAGCCCACTCCTTTCAGTCACTTCATCCAACTTCCAAAGCAATCCTGACTTCTAACAGCATAATTTGTTTTACATATATGAAATGTATGTAAATAGAATCATATAGTATGTACATTTTCTGTATCTCACTTCTTTCACTAAAAATTATGATGTTTGTGAGATTCATCCATATTGTTCCATGCACTTGTAGTTTGTTATTCTCATTGCTATATGATATTCTCTTGTGTTTATGCAATAACATGTTTTAAAACATAATGTTAATTGCTATGTAATATTCCATTGTAGGGATATACCGTAATTAACTTATTAATTACCCATCATTTCTGCCAGGTTTTCACTATTAGAAATAACCCTATGATAAACATCTTTGTGTAAATACTTGAAGAAATTTCTGACCATTCCTTAGAATAAATCCTAGAAGTGGATTTACCAGCTAAAAGCTTATACATTCTTCAAAAGTTCTTGATACATATTGCCAAATTGCCTTCTAGAAAGCTTGCACCTGTTTACTTTCCTGCTGGCACAGTACCTGACACATAAACATTCAATAACATTTTGTTGACATGAACTGGATGAACTAAATTCTTTTATATCTTAGAATCCTAGAAGCTGAGTTTTCTGTGTCCTCGATCTGCCTTCTTTCCAGTTCATTGTTGTTTTAATTAATTTATACTAAAAACAGTTTAATGGTATATAGGGCACAGCTTCCCCTCCCCACCTTATTCTTTTCCAAAAATCATCTGGTTATTCTTTCTTTTCTTTCTTTTTTTTCTAGTAGAAATTTAAAATATACTGCTGCATTCTGGAAAAATCACTGGAGATCTTATGAAATTGTATTGCTGGCATTTTCTTTATATTAATGTGGGGGAAAAATGACATATTTATATGTTTATAATCGTATCCAGGAATGATTCTCCATTTATTTAATTATTTTTTATGAAATGCATTTCAGTAAAGTTTTATAGGTTTATTATTAAAATTTAAAAATTTTATTTCTGAATATTTTATGTTTTGTGACTACTGGGAATGAGATATTTTCTTCCCATTGTAACTTAAGTTATATGAAAGCTACTGTATCTTCTGTATTAATTTTGTATTCATCCTTTTTACCAAGCTCTTATTAATGTTAACAGTTTTTCCCCCATAATACTTTCGGGTCTGTGAACATTTAATTTATAATTTCAGAGAGGGAGAAATTAATATATAGAATAAAGAAATAGAAAAATGGTAACCTTGAAAAATATTAAAAAAAAGAAATGTAGAATTCTGATCTGTTCTTTTAATGCATTGAAGTACTCATTTTTATCAATTCTCAACTATTTTCTCTAGCCTTGTTTTTTGAATGTTTAGTTTTTTAAACATAAAACTGATGAAGTTGTAGAATGTAAAAATAATCTGTCATTACATTAGGAAAAGTAGTTATGAAAACCACATTATTTACCCTTTATACTACTTTACGCTTTTTCCATTCTCTCATTTTTAAAAACTTCTCTTTTTATTATCTGTTCTCTATTTCGCTTCTCTATTTTTTTAAAGAACACAATAGCTTGGGAATAATTTTTAAAATACTAATGGAAAATAAACTTTAGGATAAATAAGGGGAAAAATAAAAATCTTTCAGCTTTCCTCTCAGATTCTTTTCTCATCTATTCTCATATGCTTTTCTGTTCTTTTGGATCACTCTAGTGATTCTCTTCCTTCTTATAGCATTTATTCATCTGAATACCTTCATATATGTGTGCATGTGAGATACCAGTATTTGTGTCAGGGGTTGTCTTATCTCATCTTTTTCCTCAGAGATAAGAAAATGTGTCTAAGTTGTGTATCTATATGCTATTGCATAGATAATAAAAATGATTTTTTTCTCAGTTTACTTTCAATGTTTAAAATTTGTTTTATTTTCTTTTTTATTCATTTTAAATTGTAGTTTTTTTGGTTTAATCTTAAGGATAGTTTTAAGCACCTAGAAACTTGAACCACAAATGTAATCAGAAAATAATACTTTAATCCTAGTTAATCCATGTTATTGACCTTCTGTGTCTGCAAGCCGCAACAGTAGCAGAATGTCTTGTGTATAATTTTCTCTTTTGTTTTTTTGAGACGGAGTCTCTCTCTGTCGCCCGGGCTGGAGTGCAGTGGCGTGATCTTGACTCACTGCAACCTCTGCCTCCTGAGCGATTCTCCAGCCTCAGCCTCCCAAGTAGCTGGGACTACAGATGCGCACCACCACACCCAGCTAATTTTTTTGTATTTTTTGTAGAGACAGGGTTTCGCCATGTTGGCTAGGCTGGTCTTGAACTCCTGACCTCAGGTAATCTGCCTCCCTCAGCCTCCCAAAGCACTGGGATTACAGGTGTGAGCCACCGCGCCCAACCTAGTGTATAATCTGTTATGTGGACCTGCATACTCACTGGCAAAGTCTGATCTAGAGATTAACTGTCCTCTTTTGAGATGGTGGATTTGCTGATTTTTAGCAAGAGACTATCTAGGGTCTCATTTAATCCTTGTAAGAGACAGGCTGGTTGCACCCATCTTGTCTGATTTTGTAAAATGAAACTAGGTCAGATCAATTACAGATAGTTGTAACTTGCTCAAAATAATTTGTAAGCCAGGGCTGTTGGTTATTAAAATACGTTTTTTTCTCTTATCAAAATCAAAGGAATTAATTATCTCTCATGACTGTAGAATTGGAATATGACAACTTGAGAATCCTATCTTTTGTGGAAGTTATTTATTTTTCTTCAAAAAAAGAGAAATTCAGATGCTGCAGGGGTTGTGTCTTTGGGTGTTTGTTGAGCTACGAGGCTGGGAAGTGAGAATCAGAATGTACAATCAGGACACTGTATTCAGATTTCACTTATAAAATAGGTTTGGAAACGAGGATGAAGGGCAGTAGCCAAAATAATCTCAAAGGCTGCTTCCAGTTCTTAACTACCAAGATTTGTAGCTTAAAAACTAACTATTGGGAATTATAGAGGTAAACTGATGTGCTTTCATTAGAGAGATGTAAAACTGGTTCCAAGTCCTTAAAAGAAAATAGAAACACAGCACCAAAGCCAGAAACAATTACACCAGCAGAATACTTAAAAACTAACAACAAAAACCTGTTTTCACAGGCACCCTGTTACACGCGGTAATTCAGTTTGCTTTGTACAATGTTATAAAATCATCAGTATACTGTACTTCTGGTTAAGCAAAATAAGACCAAAAATTGACACGGTATGCTATCTACTCTAATTCAGTAGCTTCACCAAAAGGAGGTGAAATTAAAGGTGAAGAAGAAATTTAAAAATTAATGAAGAAATTAAAGATGATAAATGGATCCAGTTTGTCTATGGCAAACTGATAGTATGCCATTCTGAAGGTGGATATTGCTTATGAAGAAAATTTTGGTGAATTGTTGCCTTTTATAATTGTATTAGAAGTGTGGATCTTGACTCTAGACAGACTTTAGTTTAAATATGGCTCTGCTATTTAGGAGTTTTGTGATGCTGGGAACTTTTTAAACTCTCTTTTGTTATTTTCTTCACCTGTTAAATCAGCAAAATCATTTCTATTTAATAAAGTTATTGGAAAGAGCTTATTATAAGGAGTTTGTTCCCTTTCATGAAATTTTCAAGGAAATTGTGATTTCTTTGGCTTAACATTTTCTACTTAAAATCTTTTTTTTTTTTTTTTTTTGAGACGGAGTCTTGCTCTGTCGCCCAGGCTGGAGTGCAATGGTGCGATCTCAGCTCACTGCAACTCCCGGGTTCACGCCATTCTCCTGCCTCAGCCTCCCAAGTAGCTGGGACTACAGGCACTCGCCACCACGCCCAGCTAATTTTCTCTTATTTTTAGTAGAGACGGGGTTTCACTGCTTTAGCCAGGATGATCTCAATCTCCAGACCTTGTGATCTGCCTGCGTTGGTTTCCCAAAGTGCTGGGATTACAGGCGTGAGCCACCGCGCCCAGCCTACTTAAAATCTTTTGAGGAAAAGTGCTATATCAGAAAATAAACACGAGCAACCCAGTTACGTATTACCATATAATCTGAATATGTTTTACATTAGTTTATGCCCCTCCTTCTTAGAAAGGTTCCCTAATTGTCTGAACTGTGTTGGAGTTTTCGTCGCATGTGCAGTGTTTGTGGAGAACTTTTCCTGTGTGGTCATTTCCAAGTGTCTGAAGAATCTGGTATCAGTCCTTCAGATTTTAGCAGGTAAAGAGAAAAAGACACCCATAAATCAAGTAGGCATATAATTTGATATAAGAAGTGAATCAGGATATGGTAAAAAGTTGTGATAGAATGAAAACTTTCTGAACAATGATTTGGGGAAAATGCAATAAGACTTTTAAGATGTCAATCATTCATTTACCCATTAAATTGAATATTTCTTGAATATTGATTGTATGTTTAGTGGGAGGAGGTGAGATGGAATGGGGAAGAATGTTCGAGACAGAGAATAGCACACCTGAAAGGAAGCAGATTTGAGGAACTGAAAGTTGTTTTATGATTGGAGGGTAGAGTTGGAGCAGAAGGGATGAAAAGGGATGAGTTAGTCAGGGTACAGATCGTCCTGGACTTATAAGCCATGTAAAGGAATTTGACATTTATCCTAAGCACAATAAGGGCCATAAAATAATTGTGGGATGGGCAAAGGCCAGGTCAGTGTTACGAAAGAGTAGAAGAATGGATTGAAGGAAAGAGAACAAGTAGAGGAGGGCAGATTGATTGTGTGGCCACTGATGGAAATCACAGAAATCATGGTAGCCTAAACTTGAGTAGAGTCAGTGGCTTTAGAAAGCTGAACGTGGAGGCCAGGAAACAAAAGAGCCAGCTAGCTGAATGACATGATGTGGGGAGTGAGGGAGGAAGAGGAAGCAGGGCAATTGGTGATACTTTTTCTTCCTTGACACAAAGAGTACCTAGGAGGAGAAGGTGAAAGGGGTAAAGGATTAGTCCCATTTTAGTTGGTGGGATGAAGGAACTTGTGAGATATATCTATCAATATATTTATCCCTATGCCTATCTGTATATCATATCCATGTATTCTTATCATCCTAACTATTCCTCTCATTTATTTTTTATTTCAAAATACTTTCAAACTTAAAGGTCACAAAAACAGTATGAAGTGCTTTTTGTTTTTTTGGAATCTTTTGAGAGTAAATTGACAATATGATGTCTCATTACTTCCCAATACTTGAGTGTGCATTTCCTAAAAGCAAGGGCATCTCCTACATTTATGTTTTGTCCCAGTGATGTCCTTTACAGCAAAAAGATCCAGTCTAGAATCATATGTTACATTTACTTGTGATATCTCTTTAATCTCCCTCCGTCTTGAATGGTTCCTCAGTGTTTCCTTGACCTTCAATATCTAGACATTTTTGAAAATTACAAGCTAATTGTTTTGTAAAATATCCCTCAATTTGAGTTTGTATGACATGTTTTGCAACTAGATTCAAGTTATGATTCAGGAATTTTTGCTAGGAATATCACAATAATTATGTGTTCTCTTCATTGCAATCTATCAGATGGTGTACAAGTCCTGTTTGTTGCATTACTGAAAATGTCAACCATTATCAGTTACTAATTTTGCTATGAGATGGGGAGGTAGATGCTTAGCGTACAGATCAGCTGAGGCTATACAGAAGAGTAAACATTCAGTATTCCCTCCCCCCCTTCTGTAAGTCTTGTTCAGAGAAGTATTTTTTTACATAATAACTGTAATCTTTATTGTTATTATAATTTACATTATTACCAACTAAATTTATTATCAGTTTAGTGGAGAAGAGAAATACTTTGCTCTTGCCTTAGATTGAAAGGTATTCCCTGTTGCCACCATGCTGTGGTTTCCAGATGCCTTGCTCTCACTGGGATTGATGTGCTTTCTCACAGGGTGAAGAGAGAACCTTGACAGCCATAGGAGGAGGAAGGTTTGCCTCATTTTAAGTCCAGATGTGGTTAAAGCTTGGGAGTGGGAGAAGAGAAGGGATTTGACTGAGACAAGTTGATTTGAGTGAAGCCGCTACTCTTAGACAGCTTTGCATAAAACAGCTGGTTAGTTAATATGTTTCTCTTTTTTTCCATGCTAGTCCTCCAAGCCTTAAAACAAGTTATTAGAGATTAGAATTTTTAAAATATGTTTTCCAATCAGGCAAGTGTCCAATTGAATTCTAATTTCACTAAACCTGCCCCCTAGAAAACTGCTGAACTTGTTTGAAAACACTGAGTCATGATGATATAAATATATGATGGGGATTTAATGAAGTAAGTCTAATTTCAAGAATATCTAATTTATGAAACCAAACAGTACTGTGGAATTTGGTGGTAATTAGAAATATAGGTTTAACATATATAAACCACATATGATTTTCATAATTTTAAAAGAGTAAATGTTTTTACTCTTTAACCAGTGTTGATATTAGTGATTCCTTCTTTACAAACTGAAATGACTCCAGATTTTTTAAAACAGTACTGTTACTTTTAGAGGAATTTAAAAAATATTGCAAATGTGTTGCCATGTATTTCTAATATAGTACTGCTTTGGAAAAATAGGTGTTTTAAATTAATCAAATATATATTAGTAAACTTTAAAATACAGCATCGAATACAGTATGATAAATAAAATTACTGTATCAGAATTCCTTTGGAGTCTCAGCCAACTTTTCTGTTTCATGTAATTTACCTCAAACTCCATTGTAATTATGCAGAACCCAGTAAAATCTCTTCTCTTTCTCCTTTCTCCCATAGTCTCTTCTCCACAGAATACCAGAGACCTATCAGTTTTCCTAATGCAGCTTCAAAGTCACCATTGACTCCTTGCCCTGTTCCTTCTACCCTTGCAAACTTCTGGGAAGTATTTGCAAGTATCTTATAGCTAAGCTACTGTGTTCTTATTGTAGAAATCCTTTCCAAACTTCACATTAGAATTGTGGTTGTAAATCTCTCCTTAAGCCTTTTGTTCAGCTTCTGCCTTTCACCCACGTCAAAGTGCTATTAATAAACTTATTTCCTATTACCAAAGTGTATCCTCTTAAATTTACTTCACGTAACCCATAGTTTCATCAGAAACTTAAATTTTTCTGAGACCATTGCCACCCTCCTCTTGACCATCCCATGTTTGCCATAATGCACCAGTCAGGAAACAGCCATTTAGTCAGAGCCTACTTGGTGCCGGTCACTTTACCAGATGCTGAGAATACTGTGGCAAATAAACATGTTATTGTCCTTGTGGAACTGATAGTTTAGTGGGAATAACAACTTTTAAATAAGGGAGTGCATGTAATTAAGTGATTGCATATGTGTGAAGTGCTTTGGAGAAGAAGGAGAACATATAACTTGTAAAGCAGACATGGGTTTTATTGCGGGTAGTTTTGAGGTAGTTGTGTTGAAGCTGAAGCATGAAGACTGAGTATATATTGTTAGCTAGTTGAAATCTAGGTTGGGGAATATTTTAGGCTAAGAGTGGTCCCTTCTCTTTCTATCATCACATTTCACTCTGTTATCAAGCAGGTTCTCATACTATTTATTCTCATACTATTTAGCCATGCCACTTGCTCACTCTCACCCAGTGCTGCTTCATTCTTAATGAGCTCTTGCTTTTATACCTTTCCATATTTGTGATTTTATAGTATCAGCTTATTTTGGAATTCCTGAGGTCAGAGTTTTCAAGCTGTTAGATTAGGATCTACCAGTAGCAGGCTCTCAATGTCTGATTGTCCACTGCCTCCTACCTGGTGACTCTCCTTTTCCTTCTCTCAACCCTCAGATTTTCTGTGCTTTCTACAGGAAGCAAAACCAGCAGTCAGTAAAGGGGTTGGGGAGTTGGTGGGGTTGGGGACTTAGAATATTTGTCGATATCAAACCTCTCCCCACCAAACACTTGAATTTCATTTTCAGCAACCTCGTCTTCCCATTCTAGTGACATCAAGACTTAAGAAGATTGAAAAATGTCCCATCTTCAGAGGAAATCTAGGTATTTTGCTCTAGATCATTAAAGGATATAATATTAGCCCTGAAATTCTCCATAATCTGTAATTGTACTTCATCTGTTACCTAATACTTTATATTTTAAATTTCTTCATTTACTTAAAAATTTCTATTTTTGTAACCAACAGTTACAGTTTTTTTAGAGTAGAGCATACTGATATGCAGTATCACTAACACTGTCAGTACTGGTGATATACATACAAGCAAACTTGCAGATATACATCAACAGAAACAACATTATTGTAGTAGTATAAAGTGGTCAAAGTGTGTTCCTCTGATACTGGTTATTATTTTTTTGCTGCAAGGCATAGTAGCTGGGCAGGTGGTTAAACTATTTCTTGTAGCCAGGTGGTGAGGCCTTTTATTAAGCCATAACCAATTCTATAGCAGAGAGAAAAAAAATACATTTCCCTCACATGACTTTCCTTTTCCCTTTAAATACCTATTTATTAAAATCACAATGTGAATATGGAATAGAGACTTATAACATCTGTATGAAAACAATTGTTAGAACAAAACTAAAACAAATTGAAAAAGTACCAATTTATTGTTTTAAATAGAGAAAAACATCTTATTTCTTAAATTTTTTATTTACCTGTAATAGAATCAGTGTAATATTTGCCATCTTAAACTATTTTTGAGTATATAGTCTATTTGTGATAAGTTCATTCGCATTGTTGTACAACAGATCTCTAGAACTAAAACTGAAACTCTGTACTCATTGAACAAAACGCCCCTTCTCCCCTCCCCACAGACCCTGGAAACCACCATTCTGTTTTCTGTCTCTATGAATCTGACTATTTTAGGTATCTCGTATGAGTAGAATCATAGAGTATTTGTCTTGTGACTGGCTTATTTTACTTAACAATGTCTTCAAGCTTCATCCATGTTGTAGCATGTATCAATTTCCCTTTGAAGCTAAATAATATTCCATTATATGTTTATACTACATTTTTAAATTCATTCATCTGTCAGTGAAGACTAGGGTTGCTTCCACCATTGGCTGTTGTGCATGGTGCTACTGTGAACATGGGTGTATGTTCAAATATCTCTTTGAGACTCTGCTTTCAATTCCTTTGGGAACATTTACTTAGTGAGCCTCAATCTTCATATGGAGTTATTTATTCTTTACATATTTGAACAATGTGGGAGGAATTGATGAAGGGAAAGAGGAGACAGTGACTGTAAAACGTGGGCAGATAATAGTCTGTCCACTGTTTAAGGCTCTGTCTGCTTCAGTGTTTCTCAAAGTGTTGTCCATGTACCACTCGCATTAGAATATCTGGGAAATTTTGATTCTTAGGCCTTTCATCAGACTTTTCAAGTCAGACTGTCTTGTGATACTCAGGAATTTGCACCCCAGGGGATTCTTATGTACACCCAAATGTGAGATGCACTGCCCTGCTGGCAACTAGACATCCCAGGATTTATCTATGTTTATGCAGATGAAAACCCTGTTCCCTGCTACTAATAGCGCCTTGCTTTTGGGGGGCACATCCATCCCATGCCAGCCTATGGTTTTCGCTTTATTCTGTCTGCATATTGTAGCCCAACTAAAGTCTCATCAATATAGTAAAGGAGGGCAGCCCTGAGTTTGCAGCCCTAAACTTGGATTCAGGCCCATTCAGGCCCTTCTTCTCAGGCTCCTAATGGTGATTCACTATTGCTGTGTGTCTGCTTCTAATCAGTGGGCCAGTGAACAGGTTAGAACTTCCCCTCTCTGGCCTTGTAGTGTTTAGGCTTACCTGAGTTCTTAAAGGGACCAAATCTCTTTCCTGATATGAACATATTAAGTATAGCACAGCAAATTGTGATCCTAATTAGGGCAGTAATTTCTCACGTTCATCTTGTATAGCTGAATGACATATGTGATAGCTTTAATAAAACCAACCAGCTTCTGCATTTTGAAACTGAACTCTGTCTTCATCTAGTTATCACGTTGTGCTATCTCTAACATGTGTTCTTTGCTTCTGATTATTACATGATCTGTGATTTGCAAGTGACTTTTTTCCTTTTTTTCTTTTTTTGATACAGAATCTCGCTTGCTCTGCTGTCCAGGCTGGAGTGCAGTGGCACGATCTTGGCTCACTGCAACCTCCGCCTCCTGGCCTCAAACGATCCTCCTGCCTCAGCCCCCAAGTAGCTGGGACCACAGGCCCACACCACCATGCGTGGCTAATTTTTGTATTTTTTGTAGACATGGGGTTTTCCCATGTTGGCCAGGTTGGTCTCGAACTCTCCACCTCAGGTAATCTACCCGTCTCAGCCTCCCAAAGTGCTGGGATTACAGGCGAGAGTCACCGTGCCCAGCTAGAGCATATTTTATTTTCTGTTTACATATTTAGGCTTTAAGCTATACACACTAAAAATTCTTTTTTATGGCAGTCCTGTTTGTTCTCAGCAGAGCCTGTAGAGCCTGTTGTCAGTGGAATGCTGAGAACAGCCCTTTGTATAGTTTTCTATTGGCAGTATTTTGGGATTCAGGCTGAGGAATGGTTGACCCAACTTACGCTTCGAGCAGTATATAAATTTACTCTGACATGGGAAATATATTAGCAGCAACAACAAAAAACCTTTCAAGATGCAGATTTGTACAGCATAATACAATATTGTACAAATGCACATATACAAAATTAATTTGGCCTTTTCAGTTTCTAGTCTTCCAGCCTAAAAGTAAGAATTGTTTTTAACAAAGCATTAAACGGCTAAATTGATGTTTTGGTGTTCCTTCAAGATCTTCCAGAAAAATTATTACCCCATAGCTACAAAGTAACAAGACTCAGAACTAAGGACATCAGTGAAGCCCAAGACAAGTTAATTAAGAGCAGGAGGGTAAGACTGACCCGTGGTTATGACCTCATTTAGATTTGTTGGTGTTCTTACTTTCCAGATTAAGCATACTTAACTATTCAGTGTGACCCAATGCTTTTAAAGTAGTAAGCATGTTTTTGAGCTGTATGATTTGAACAGCAATCACATTTAAAATCTAACATGGTGCCTAAAAGTTGTATGGAAATATGTATGAAAATTCACACTAATATCTTTTAATGTAGACTACCTGTTCTGGTGAACCCTTAGTTTGAAACTTTCTTTATATTTTACAATCATTTATCGTTCTTTTTATTAGCTCTTAGTGAGTAGTGTATGCAGCATTTTCTTACTGTCCTTCTCCCACCTACAGTCAAATCAACAGATGTTTATTGAGCATTCACTTTGCATGTGCCAGTTCTTTCCTTTGCCAATTTTGGGTGTTAATAATTTTGGTATGCTAATTTATTACATGCTCTGTGCCATTTTAATTTGCTTTTCTTTAATTCACAGTCAGCTTGAACCCTTTCCTATATTTGTTTGCTAACTGCATTCCTTCCTCTATGGCTTAGCTGTTCCTATTCTTGGCTCATTTTCCTTTGAGGTTATAACAGTTGTCAACAGAATCCTGACCAGGCTCCTGGGCAAGCCATGTCTTAACCAATTAGTACTTTTGTTTTCTCTCCATTCCTTTTTTCTTCATTATGGTGGAAAACAGACAGGGATTAAATGGACAGAATTAGAAAAAGTAGGAGGGGAAACTAAACTGAATTGGAAGAGATTTAAATGTAGTGTGTTTAAAACGGAATTGGATAACTTAACTCAAGCTTTGATAAGTAATGGGAAGCACCATGATATTATGGAATAATTTGTCACTGTCAACAGACTTGGGTTTTAGTACCAGGTCTGCCTCTGTTAAATGAATGCAATAAAGCCTACCTCACAACACTGCCAGAGCATTTAATAAGATTACATGTAAGGGCCTAGTCCTCTCATCCTCTCTGTCTTAGTTTGTTTGGGCTGCTATAACAAAATACCATTAACTATGTGTCTTAGAAACAACAGAAATTTATTTCTCGCAGTTCTGAAAGCTGAGAAGTCCAAGATCAAGATGCTGGCAGGTTTGGAGTCTGATGAGGGCCTGCTTTTTGGTTTGTAGAAGACATCTTCTTGCTGCATTTTCACAAGGCAGAAGGGGACAACTCAGCTCTCTTCAGCCCCTTATAAGGGCACTAATCATGCTCCTGAGGGCTCCACCCTCATGACCTCCCAAAGGCCCCACCTCTTACTACCAACACATTGGGGATTAGGTTTCAGCATATGAATTTTGTGGGGGTCGGGAAGGACACACACATTCAGTCCATAGATTCTCCAATGCTAAACGAGCATATCACTAATTGCTACATGCAAAGACAGAATAGCAGCCAAAACCAAGACCTTACCCCGGCTTCCCATCCTTCTCTGCAATTAGTGTCTAATATGTTTTCCCATTTAATCTTTATAACAGCCTTAGTATGTACCATTATTCCCATTTTTCAGATGAGGAAATTGAGGCACTGAGAAGTAACTTGTACAAGGCCATAGATTTGGTAAAGGATTTGGGTAGAGTTCTGTCAGATTTCAAAGCCATTCTTTTTCCACAGTTGGGCCAGGCTGCCTAGAATAATGAGTATGACTGAAGAATGAAAAGGAGTTAATGGTGTGGCCGTTCCCCTGTTCTTTCCACTGCTTCACTTGGTGAATGACTAATAGGCAAACACTCCCAGAGGGTATTTGCATTTTAAAAGCGAGCTCATTAATCCTAATGAATCTCTAATTGGTGGAATTTGTGGGGGAGATATTTTTAAGTACTGGGGCTTTCTCCTGTGTCTTCAAGGTGCCTGGCTATCTTTTTCTTCTTTATAGATTATCAGCTATTCTGGAATCAGAATCGTGTAGCAGAATGCAGTCACATACTGCTAGTCTGCCGCAAATGCATTAACAGGGAGTCATGAATTAAAAGGGAGCCATGAAAAAATATTGAAAGGAAAAAAGTGTGAGTAACATTGTCTAAAATGAATGTCCAAAAGCAAATAAATTTGGCCATATAGAGGGTCTTCCGAAGAGTCAGATGAAAGAATATATTTTATAACCAAATTTAACTTTAGAAATGTTATATCAGCATTTCTCATGGTGCGTTAATGAAGCTCTGCAAGATGTTTAATAGGTGTCAGATGAATAAAATGGCTCCACAGTCAAATACCCTTTGAAAAAAAAAATTTTTTTTTAAGTTTCTTTACTGCAGAATTTCCTAGATACTAAAGTGCATTAGGAAATCAGCTGGAAGAGAACTTGCATTCTGAAGGTTTTTCTCATATTTTTGACCATAGAAATATTTTTTTCCATGTGAACCCCTTGGAACCAGTGTTTCGTAGATTGAGTTCTCAGATACAGAATTCTAGATAAATCACCTTTAAAGAAAAGAAAAACAGTTTTCTGTATTCACAGCCCTTTGTATGCAGGCAGGCTCCAACCCAGTCCACAGTAGCCCATTTCCTGTCTTGTTGGGCTCAAGGGCATGGCAGTAATAACAGTCCTCTTCCCCAGATGAGATCTGGCCAATTGAGGTGGGGAAAAGGAACAGATGGAGACCAAACTCTCAACTTTATTGCCTATAAAGCTGGTGTTGAAGAATGTGGCTTATAACAGGGAGCAAAAGGGCTTCCTAATCTGAATCCCAGAATTAGATTGAGTGTGTAAACCAAAAGTAAGATCCCAAACCCCCACAACAGACTGAACGGACCCCCTCTGGGCCTGAAAAACTGAATTCCCAATTATGACAGGAAGGGAGGTTGGAGATCTTGTTATACCCACTCCCTTTTGGAGTTTAGGAGCAACTGACTAGCATTAAGGTTAAAAGAGAGGTTATAAGACTGACAAAACAGACTCATTGTAGCAATAAGATACCAAATTCCAACCTGACACTGGTGTAGGACCTCATGACAGATAGCAGACCCTGAAGGAAATAAAAATATTTTACCCTAGAATATATTTCCTTGACATATTTTGAAATGGCCCTGCAAAGCTGTCTTTTATGGGGAAAATTGCATCTGTAGAGAATCTCCTTCCCTTTCTAGATCTTTCCCAGATCTAGGAGAGATTAAATGAAAGGCTGACACCTTTAAGGTCTGAAGAGAGACATTTAGGATATTCTCTATAGGGCTGTTACCTGAAGGCGTCATCTGCTTAGCAAGAACCTTGGCTTCCGCAATGCCCTTTTTCTTAACTCAAGCATTTGCTTCTAGTCTTTAGACACAGCTGAACTCCTTCAACCAACTGCCAATCAGAAAATCTTTGAATCCAACTATGACTTGTAAGAATCCCCTACTTTGAGATGTCCCAACTTTTTAGGCTGAACCAATGTATGCCTTACATGTATTGATTTATGTCTTTGCCTGTAATTTCTTTCTCTCTAAAATAGATAAAACCAAACTGTAACCTGACCACCTCAGGCACACTTTCTCAGGACCTCCTGAGACTGTTTCCTGGGTCACGGACACACACATTGGATCCAAATAAACCTCTCCATTTTACAGAGCTTGGCTTTTTTGTCAGCTAGTTCCACTCAGTTACAAAATATGCTGAGCTGGCCAAGCTTTTCCCCAAGTGGGAGGGTGTTTCTGTGGAGGATCAGAGCAGACAGCAACATGCTACCTGTGTTCCTTGATTCTTAAGAGAGGGAAGAAGAAGTTACTGGAAAGGAATCCTGGTCCTGGGGAGGGTTCTTAGATCTGCAAGAAAGAATTTTGGGTGAGTCCACAGAGTGAAGAAAGAAACTTTATTAAGCAAGTAAAGGAATAAAGGAATGGCTGCCCCATAGGCAGAGCTGCTGCAAGGGCTGCTGGTTGGCTATTTTTATGGTTGTTTCTTGATTATATGCTAAACAAGGATGGATTATTCATGAGTTTTTAAGGAAAGGGGCAGGGATTTCCCAGAACCTAGAGTTTCTCTTCCTTTTAGACCTTATAGGGTAACTTGTGGATGTTGCCATGGCATTTGTAAACTGTCATGATGCTGGTGGGAGTATTGTTCAGCATGCCAATACATTATAATTAGCATGTAATGAACATTGAGGATGACCAGAGGCCACTTTCATCACCATTTTGATTTTGGCTGCCTTCTTTACTGCATCCTCATTTATCAGCAGGGTTTTTTTTCATGTTTATCTTGTGACCTCATATCCCATCCTGTGACTAAGAATGTCTAACCTCCTGGGGATGTGGCCCAGCAGGTCTAAGCCTCATTTTATCCAGATCCTATTCAAGATAGAATCACGGGTTCAAAAGCCTCTGACAAGGGGACAGAACCACTTGTGGCCAAGTCCTCCCAAATGCAACAGCCACTGGACAGTAGAGTGGAGAAAGGCCTGGGGTGAATGTTAATGGAATTTCCTCCATGTTTAAGGAAGCATAAGGGAAGTGACCTCACAGGGTTAACAGGAATTCTGAACAGAAATATATAGATATAATTAAGCATTCTTCAGGCTGTACTTTGACCCATTTCTTTCTTTCTTTTTTTTTTTTTTTTTTTTTTTTTGAGATGGAGTTTCCCTCTTGCCCCAGACTGGAGTGTAATGGCATGATCTCGGCTCACCACAACCTCCGCCTCCTGGGTTCAAGTGATTCTCCTGCCTCAGCCCCCTGAGTAGCTGGGATTACAGGCATGTGCTACCACACCCAGCTAAATTTGCATTTTTATTAGAGACAGACTTTCTGCATGTTGGTCAGGCTGATTTCAAACTCCCGACCTCAGGTGATCTGCCCCCCTCAGCCTCCCAAAGTGTTGAGATTACAGGCGTGAGCCACCATGCCTGGCCGACCCATTTCTTTGTAACCAAAATTTATGTAATACCAGATACTGACCATTTGTATCCCCATTGTTCCTATAGATAGGATTCTGGTTTTCGTTCAAGATAGCATCCCTGACACTAGAATCATAAGCTCCTGTTGAAGAATTACTTAAACAGATCCTGGATTCTAGTGGAACAACTTAACACCAACCAGTTTAAAGACCCCCACAGAGGAACCAAATCAGCAAGAGAATACCACTTCTTCATCTCCCTGCCCCATGACTTCACCCTGTAATTTTCAACCAATCAGTGGTCTCCACACTTTGGCCCACTCCGAAACCCTCAAACTCCTCTGGGGGACAGATATGAGGTTTCTTCATGTCTCCTCATTCAGTTGTCCTAAGATTAAAGTTCTTTTACTGCTGTAGCCCAGTGTCTCAGTGTATTAGTCTGTTTATGTTGCTATAAAGGAATACCTGAGAAGGGTAATTTATAAAGAAAAGAGATTTATTTTGCCTCAGGGTTCTGCAGGCTCTACAGGAAGCATGATGCTGGCAAATGCTTCTGGTCAGGGCCCCGGGAAGCTTACAATCATGCAGAAGGTGAAGGGAAACCAGTGTGTCACATGGCAAGAGTGGAAGCAAGAGAGATGCCAAACTCTTAAACAACCAACTGTCATATGGACTAATAGAGTGAGAATTCATTACCACAGGGAAGGCGCTTCATGAGGGATCTGTGCCCATGGCCCAGACACCTCCCAGCAGGCCTACCTGCAACATTGGAGATTACATTGCAACATGAGGTTTGGAGGAGACACACATCCAAATCATACCACTCAGTGTACTGACTTACCACATGCGTGGGCAATGAACCTATTATGGTTACGTAAGGAGTGGAAACCAAGTGTCTGCCCCATCACCCACCCGCCATCAACCACTTCAGACAAGCCTCCTCTGGGTGACCTAAGTAGGCATTTGGTTCCTCTCCCATCACTGGAAATTTCTGTCCTTTCCAATTTCCTTTATACATATGCTCACTCTTCAGCATAATTTCTCACCTCAACCATCTTCACCCAGTAGAATGGGATCATGATGATACTCTAATGACCATTCCTTTCTCACCTCCTTATATAGCTAAAACATCATCCAACAGTTTTTTTTTTTTTTTTTTTTCTTGAGACGGGGTCTCGCTCTGTTGCCCAGGCTGGAGTGCAGTGGTGTGATCTTGGCTCACCGCAACCTCTGCCTTCCAGGTTCAAGCAAATCTCCTGCCTCAGCCTCTCCAGTATCTAGGGTTTCAGGCACGTGCCACCACACCCAGCTAATTTTTGTCTTTTTGTTAGAGATGATTTCACCATGTTGGCCAGGCTGGTCTTGAACTCCAGACCTCAAGTGATCCACCTGCCTCAGCCTCCGAAAGTGCTGAGATTATAGGCATGAGCCACCGCGCCTGGCCATCATTCAACTTTTTATCCCAGAAAAGGTGGAAGGCATATATTTCTCTAAAACAGACTGGAAAACTACAGGCTGCCACTTGTTTTGGTAAACAAAATTTTATTGGAACACAGCCACACTCATTAGTTTACATATTTTCTATGGCTGCTTGTGACTACAATGGTAGAGTTGTGAAGTTGTGACAGAGACCTTATGGCCTGCAAAGACTAAAATGTTTACTATCTGACCCTTTACAAAATTTGCCAACCCCTCATCTAAAATATAGATGAATTTCATGTCAGTCCTTTAAGTTCTGAAAAAGCTTCATTAGTATGTATATGTAGCCTTTATCATTTAAAGGCTCTAATAAAAACTACATTTGAAACAAAATTGCATGGCTGCACTATAGGGACAACTTTTGCGTCTTATAAAATTGTTCCTAGCCTTAAAAACTTCTTGAAAAATATAAAGGGAATTGTGTGTTTACTTTGAAGGACCAGAAGGAAGAATAAAGTCTTACACCAGTCAGAAGTATTTGATTTCACCATTGAAAAGGGAAGAAAACAGATCATCTATGGGGCCTATGGAAGCAAAAAGGAGAAATGAAAGCTGTCTGCAGGACAAGAAGGCACAAAATCCTGCCTTCAGCGCTCCCTGTCAGAGCGTTTGGCTCCTCTCTTCACACCCTGTTCCCTAACTCAGAGTCTAGTTTTCTCCCACCTTGGCCCTCATGCACTGAAACTGTTCACCAGACCACAGAATCCCCAGAGATGTCAAGAGACTGGGTTCTGCTCCCACTGTGACCGCTTTCTATGTGGGAAACCTTGGGCAGGTCACTGAGTGCCTTTGCCGCTTAGGTTTCACTCTTTTGTAAATTGGGGGTGGGCAGAGTTATCTTACTGTGCTTGCCCAACAGTAATCAAATGTGATGTTTTTTAAAAGCCTATGTGAAAGGTAAGGTGTTATGTAATTGTCATTGTTTTTTTTTTTTGTTAAAATGTCTGAGTTGCAAATGAAATTTTTTTTTTTTTTTTTTTTTTTGAGACGGAGTCTTGCTCTGTCGCCCAGGCTGGAGTGCAGTGGCCGGATCTCAGCTCACTGCAAGCTCCACCTCCCGGGTTTACGCCATTCTCCTGCCTCAGCCTCCCAAGTAGCTGGGACTACAGGCTCCCACCACCTCGCCCAGCTAGTTTTTTGTATTTTTTTTTTTTTTAGTAGAGACGGGGTTTCACAGTGTTTGCCAGGATGGTCTCGATCTCCTGACCTTGTGATCCGCCCGTCTTGGCCTCCCAAAGTGCTGGGATTACAGGCTTGAGCCACCGCGCCCGGCCGCAAATGAAATTTTTTTATCCAATATATAAATTAGAGTTAACTGATATTAGCTGAACTTAAGTACCTTATTTCATATTTCTCACATCCATTTTTGCTTATTTTTTAATAGTATTTAACTTTTATATGGATTAGAGAAAATATAGAAAATAACTGAATTTTTACCATAATAAAATAATTCTTTAATGGGTAGAAAAAATTTCAAAAATTATATTTCATTGTGATCCATTCTTTTCTGTTTGTTGTTTGTTCAGCTTTCATTTTTATGCCTTTGTTTACAGAGAAATAATCTTACAGATGGCAGTTTCCTTGTAATCAGTTATTGTCCTATCTGAGTCATCGCCAGACATGGCATTTCAGTAAATAGTGATTCAGCAATTGCTTCCAGGCAGATGTGTTGTGTGAAGTTAAGAACACTGGCTGATAACCTTTCTGAGTTTTTCAAGCAGTAGGGAGAAAGTTTTGTGTAGAGACACACCTTGAAATCAGAAAATGGCAAAGGAAGCACAGACTTTGTGCTGCATGATTTTAACCAAATACAGTGTTTGTGTGACTATGGATGAACAGTAATCTTTTTAAAAGATAAATAATATTTCTTCGAGTAAAGGACCTTTTATAGTGAGTTATACGTATTTTCTTAGAAACATCATGCATGTGCATTGTTAAACACAACTTTGACCTTGTTGTATAGACATGTGTATTATTTTGGCCACTCAGGTTCCTGTGGTCTCATGCCTATAACTAAGCAAACCAAACTCCTCATACATTGGTTTCTCCAATGTAAATTGGAGGTTCTCTTATCCCTCACTTTCAGAGATGGGGGATTTCTTTTGCTTCACAAATATGTTTTTACAAACATGTATGCTCAAATATAGTTTTTATTGTGTATCATAAAGTCTCATCTTGTCACTGTTTTTTCCTGAGATGGAGTTTCGCAGTCGTTGCCCAGGTTGGAGTGCAATGGCGCAATCTCAGCTCACTGCAACCTCCGCCTCCTGGATTCAAGCGATTCTCCTGCCTCAGCCTCCTGAGTAGCTGGGATTACAGGCATGCGCCACCATGCCTAGCTAATTTTGTATTTTTTGTAGAGACGGGGTTTCACCATGTTGGTCAGGCTGGTCTCAATCTCCTGACCTCAAGTGATCCACCCACCTTGGCCTCCCAAAGTGGTGGGATTACGGACGTGAGCCACCACGCCTGGCCTTGTCACAGTTTTACCATGAACTACAAAAAGAAGTTCACTAATTTATTAAGCTAATATTTATTGAACACCTATTGTGTGCTGGGCCCTGCCCAACAGTAATAATGTTGCACAAAACAGAGAACAAAGTAATAGGGTGGAATACGCATTGTAAACATTTTGCGGGTTAATTTATCTTAAATAAATAAGCTACCAATTTTGTTCTTGTTTCATGATTTTATAATTTAACAGGCTTATATGTTTTTTATTACTTTAATCACACTTTTTAAAAAATTGCAATAAGTTTTGGGGGAACAGATGATGTTTGGTTACAGGAATAAGTTCTTTAGTGGTGATTTCTGAGATTTTGGTGCACTCATCACCCGAGCAGTGTACACTGTACCCAAAGTGTAGTCTTTTATCCCTCACCCCCCCACCAACCCTTTCCCCTGAGTCCCCAAAGTCCAATATATCGTTCTTATCAATAGGCTTATATTTAATCCTTTACAATTTTCATGAGACTCTTCCTTGACTATAGCCAGTAAACTAAACTTTTGTGTTGCATATGGAGAAGTTAAGCTTAGACAAGATTTTCATACTTCATCTCCAGTCAAGACTCATGACTTTTCCTTACATTAACAAATTTCTAACCATTAGTGTCAGCTAAGCCATCATCCATTTCTTTGGTAATCTTTCCTGCTGTGGACATTCCTAAGATGGCCCAATTTTATAGAAAAAGCAATTTACAAATTGCTAAATTAGCATCTGATTATGCTTCAAAGAAGTAGGCTAATAGGTAGTCTCTATCATGTGTTAATCACAAACCATTAGTGATAATTAATAAATTAAAATGGGCCAGTTATTAAATTCTGCTTATACTTACCCAAGTGTGTTTGTGTCTATCCTATGTCCTTCAAGCCAGCCTACTCATCAACTTCATTTAGTAATGTAACCAAGCCAGGCACTAGCCTTAGGAATCAAAGTGTTAAGTGAAGGCTAGTTTATGCATTTGTTCATTATTCTTTCCTGCTGTAAGGATTATCTGTCATCTGGTTAATTATTACATATAAACATACACATCTACTTCAAGGCAAATCCACAGACACACAAACACTTACAAAGAGTAAGCCTAATGAAAAACTAACTTGGAGGACAGTTATCCACATCATAAAGACTTTTTATTTCAACATAATTTGCCTTAAGTCATAAGCTTTCCAAGTTTATTTGAAATATGACTTGATTTGTAAAATATGAATTTATTTGATTTTTCTAGAGTAAATCTATATAAAACAGGATACATTTAGGTTGTGTGTATATGTATTTATTGATGATATATGAGACCTGTTTATAAGTACTGTTCTTAAAAAGTTAGCATGTTTACTTTGAAATAAGGGAAATAGTGGTTTCTTCCATGATGTGAAACATGTAATAACAAAAGATACTTCAAACAAAGAGCAGGTAGTTTGGCCTCAGTAATATGGTCAAGTTTTAAAAATCTATATGTATTTTACTTCATAGGAGATACAACAAATGAACAAAGAACGGCAGCAAGAGGCAAAACTTCAGACGTAGAAGCCAGCCAACCTTTGGAGGTAAGTGAAATAGGGTAAGTCCTTTTCGGTGAAACTGAAGGAGTCACTATGATTACACATGCCTCCGAGGATAAATAGTAACTTCTGCTCTTGCTATGCCATAGGTGCCTGAATACAGGGAAACAAGTGGTCTGCTGAAAGTCAGTGGATAGCAGTACAGGGAGTGCCTTCCCAAGTGCTAAACTTTTTAAGTGCTGGAAATGAAAACTTTCTGTTAAAAACAAAACAAAACAGAAATCAAGTCCTTAAGTTAAAACATTTAAACTATTTTTAATTGAGTGATTATTTACTAATACATTTCAATAAATAGGCAGTACATAAACTTGTAGAGAAAGGCTTACAAATAATCCATTCAGCCGGGCGCAGTGGCTCATGCCTGTGATTCCAGCACTTTGGGAGGCCGAGGCGGGCAGGTCAAGAGATTGAGACCATCCTGGCCAACATGGTGAAACCCCGTCTCTACTGAAAATATAAAAATTAGCTGGGCATGGTGGCATGTGCCTGTCGTCCCAGCCACTCGGGAGGCTGAGGCAGGAGACTCACTTGAGCCTGGGAGGCAGAGGTTGCAGTGAGCCCAGATCACGCCACTGCACTCCGGCCTGGCGACGGAGCAAGACTCCGTCTCAAAAAAAAAAAAAATACATTCAAAACTCCATTGCCTTACTAGTTCCAGCATCAAAGTACACTCCTTGAAAGTATTCTGTAGAAAAACTAGGGTATTTTTTCTTTTTCACATGAGAAAACTATTTGCTGTCTAAGAGTATGCATGAAAATGTAGTTAGGATACTTTTGAATACTATATAGAAATATACTAACATTATTTAATCACCAAAATTATCATCTTTAAGACTTAAGGGGAATGTTAAGTACTAGGGTGGAAGGATTATCTTGAAATTTGAAACTTTCTACATGGTGACACACCTCTGCCTGTATTCTAGCTGTAGCACATGAGGGTATTGCTGCATACAACTAGAGAGAGGTCAGGGACCTGGCCAGTGTGATTCACCATGGTTCCTTAATGCCTAGCCCACAGTAGGTAGTTGAAAAGATTTGTTAAATGAATAAGTTAGTACAATCATGAGTTGTAAGTAGAGAGTAATATATTTTTAAGAGATACTTTTATGTTTTATATTTATATTTTTCACCATGAACAAATATTTTACAATCGAGGAAAAATCATCTTATTTAAAACATCTTATTTAAAGATGTGATATAGGAAGTAAATTCATGAGGAGGAAGAAAATCGTCTTTCTCATGAAGCTGTGCATTCATTCTTTCAACTTATGCATGCAACAAGTATTTATTACTCTGACTGCACTCAAGATACTGTGCATGGAGCTGAATATATAATGGTGAAAGTAAGATACAAGGACAATGAAAAATGTCCAGCTTATATGTTGAAGCAACTTGATCTCTTTCATTTATTCAAACATTTGGTGAGGCTGGGCATAGTGGCCCATACCTGTGGTCCCAGTGCTTTGGGAGGCCAAGGAAAGAGGATTGCTTGAGGCTAGGAGTTTGAGACCAGCCTGGGCAACACTGAGAGACTCATCTCTACAAAAAAATTTAAAAATTAGCTGGGCGTGGTGGCACACACCTGTAGTCCCAGCTACTCAAAAGACTGAGGTGGGAGAATTGCTTGAGCCCAGGAATTCAAGGCTGCCAGCCTGGGCAGCAGAAACATGTATTGAGTGCTGACCATAAGTAGCATCTCTGATAGGAAATAAAAGTTGATATGTTTGAGATTTGGGTAATAACTACCAGGATGGTTCAAAAATCATCCACGATTACTTGAGTTTAGTTGCTTATTGTCTTCTTTTATATGGGCTGCTACAGCAAAATACCATAAATTGGATACCTTATGAACAACAGAAATTTATTTCTTTAGTTCTGGAGGCTGGAAAGGCCAAGGTCAAGGTGCTGGCAGATTTGTGTCTGGTGAGGGCCCGTTTTTTTTTTGGTTTGCACTCTAGCTGTGTCCTCACATGATAAAGGGAGAACTCTAATTTCTTCAGCCCCTTATAACGGCACTAATCCCATGAATGCGGGCTCTCCCCTCCCACCCCCTAATACAGTTGCCTTGGGGATTAGGTTTCAACATATGAATTTTGGAGGGACACAAAGCATTCAGACCATAGCACTTAGTTGTGTGATTCATTGGAAATGTCTGCAGAACTTGACTATTTTTCAAAGTTGATTCATTGATAGAAGGAATTCCAAGACTAATTCTTAAGGAAAGACGCTTTTAGGTTACAATCCACAGAGCTTTGAAACAAACTCATTATTGTGCTACTTTCTAGTCTCTCTATTAATATAGTCAATTGTTAATCATTAAAGCTGGATGTATATACTCATGCAGTAACAGATACTTCAAAAGTGTCTTCTATTCAAGTAACGGCTGGGCAAAGAGAGGACAGTGTTTGCTATCAGAGAGCTCACTAATGTAGGAAAAAAGAAGAGTGGAGTGGGAGACTATAAATGAGACCTCAGGGTTAAATCGCAATGCAAGAGGAAAATAATAAAATACTTTTAGAGACTATATATGTTTTGCCACAGAAAAGCCAGATAGTAATTTACCTTGACAGTAAGCATCTAACATGGGATTTGTTATTCCTCCCCTTTAAAATACAAAAACGAGGCCGGGCACGGTGGCTTACACCTGTAATCCCAACACTTTGGGAGGCTGAGGCAGCCAGATCATGAGGTCAGGAGATCAAGACCATTCTGGCTAACATGGTGAAACCCTGTCTCTACTAAAAATACAAAAAATTAGCCGGGTGTGGTGGCCTGCGCCACCTACTATAGTCCCAGCTACTTGGGAGGCTGATGCATGAGAATTGCTTGAACCCGGGAGGCAGGGGTTGCAGTGAGCTGAGATCGCGCCACTGCACTCCAGCCTGGGCAACAGAGCTGGACTCCATCTCAAAAAAACAAAACAAAACAAAACAAAAAGTGAAAACACTGCTGAACACTCTCTACCCTTCATATACTTCCTTGATATAGTAAAAATGAGTCTTATCCAGCCTCCTAGATTTAAATTCTGTGTAGAAGTTGATGACTCCTAAAACATGTCTCTACCTAGATCTCTCCCCTGAGTTCTAGACTCTATACCCAGCTGCCTATGTAACATTTCACTTACAAATTTCTACACAGTTCAGCCTTTCATTAACCATGGAAGAACTATTGATACCTGGCCCCACCACCCTGAAGCCTCTCTGTGCCCAAGTTTTTTTTTTTTTTTTTGAGACGGAGTCTCGCTCTGTCGCCCAGGCTGGAGTGCAGTGGCCAGATCTCAGCTCACTGCAAGCTCCGCCCCCTGGGTTTACGCCATTCTGTGGCCTCAGCCTCCGGAGTAGCTGGGACTACAGGCGCCCGCCACCTTGCCCGGCTCGTTTTTTGTATTTTTTAGTACAGACGGGGTTTCACCGTGTTAGCCAGGATGGTCTCGATCTCCTGACCTCGTGATCCGTCCGTCTCGGCCTCCCAAAGTGCTGGGATTACAGGCTTGAGCCACCGCGCCCGGCCTGTGCCCAAGTTTTAATCATCCCTGTTTAATATCACCACCCTCTATCTATACAGTGATTTAGAACCAAACCCCCTTAGGTACCCTTGGCTCCTCTCTTTCCCTCACACTGCACATCCAGTCTATCAGCAAGTCCTGCGATCTTGCCCTCTATATCCAGAATGTGACTGCTTCTCAACATCATCACTGTTAGAACAGTCTAAGCCACTCCTTTTACCAGGCCCCCATTCTTTCTCCTTCAGCCCATTCTCCACGTAGCAGACAGAAATATGGCAGATCACATCACTCCTTGGGTTAAAAGCTTTGACTACTGTAACTAGAATAAATGCTAAGCTCCTTGCAGTGGGCTACAAGGAACTCCACACTCTCTCTAATCTCATTTTTCTCCCCATTCCTATCCCCATCCACCAGCCGCCTGCACCTGCCCTTCTGTCTCTAGATGATATTAAGTCCTGGCCTATCTCAGGCTTTGTATTTGCTAGTCCTTTTTTTAACCAGACCTTCACTTGGCTTCCTCCTTATCATTCAAGTGTCACTTTTCATGACTACCTCAGCTAATGTGTCCCTCCCCCCAGTCACTGTCACATAACTCTGTCTTATTTTCTTCATCACACTTATCACTATCTCAGATTATTCATTTGCTATCTGCTTCTCCTGACTAGAATGAAAACAGACGTTGTATGTCTAGAATAGTGTCTGGTACACAAAAGTTACCCAATAAGCACTTGCTAACTGATCATCTAGATTTTATTTAATGTCTTCGTCCATCTGCCAGGTTAAAGGCCTAAATGTCATTTTTGGCTCCTTCTTCTCACCCCCTCATTAAATCTATAACCAAGTCCTAATGTTTCTGCCTACCTTCCAAATGCAGTTTCTTATACACCAACTAGGTCCTCATCTGTTCACTATACTATTATTAGATGAGAAGTTTCTTCGCCAAATATCTTTCTAAAAAAGAACTGCAGGTTTTTTATTTACTTCCATGCTCCCCCCTAAAATCCCTTGAAACCTGCACAATGAAGCTTAAACCTTGAACCCTGTTCTAATGTCACTTCCTTTGTGAACCCTTTTCTCTACTCCCCCAGCCAGAGAGAACCCCAATGTCCTCTTAATGCTTATATTGTCTTTTATGAGTTCACTATAGTGCAAGTTTTTGAAAGACAGGGGCTATAGCTTAATTAGCTTTATGACCTCAGCAACTATCACACTGTTAGACATATGTGATTATGTTACATAACATAAATGCCCTGTCAATGATTTCTGGATAGATAAGTCAAAAATAAATAATCCACTTATATTTTTTAAATTCTGTTTTCTACTTTACATGATAAACACACAGTTATATCTTTTCTCACACACAAAAAATTTTTCTTGCATTCCTTTGGAGTTACCCATTTAAAAATCTGTTAATTTACATTATTTTTGGTACTCTTATTACATTAGCAGGGAAAAGTTTAATACCTTCAGTTAATTTTAAATACATATATATGTATCTGATTAAGAAATCAAACTATTGTGCTAACTGGAAAGATTCTAATTATTTTAATTTGTAATGACTATATAAGCAATGTTGAAATACTCTCTATAATGAGAACATAATTAGTAAATTAGCATAGATTCCATAAAGCTTAAAAATAACATTTGTAGTTGCCAAAATATAACTCGCTTTTCTAAGAACCCTTTGGAGAAGGTGGCTTTTAGTATACCAAAAGAATTTTCTTTTGGCAAGTTCAGATAAACATATAGATTGCCTCTTAATTTCAAGGGATTGTGTTAGACATGGGGGTAGGGAGGATACAAAGATATGTAAGACTCAGTGACTCTGACTTATTGATGCAGGAATTCTCAATCTATTCATGGAAAATTTAACAAATCACTATACTGTAAAGTGAAATAAAATAAGTTCCTTATGCTTCATAACTACAAAGGTAGCTATGAGATTTTGATGGAAGAAGGATATTGTCCGGGGGGAGTCAAAAAAGGCATCATGCATTAGATGAGCTTTGAACTATGAATAATTTTGTCTACTTATATGATTAATTTTTTATGATGAAGAAGTTCCTGGGAAATGAAATTCTTCATTAAGAACATTTTAGAAATACAGAAGCAAATCCTAATGTGAAATTGCTTTACACACATGAATCTCAATAACTGGTAATAAGGGGTTAAAAAATGAATGTAGCCTGGCCTATGCTACACTGTAATTTTAATGACAGTTAAAATATTTGTTAAGTGTCTGTGATATTTTCCACTACACTTTATAGCCCAAGTATATTTTAAAACTGTGTTCTCTATTCAAGTACATCTCTCAACATTATGGAAATTCTAACACTTAGATGGAATAGAATTTAAAAAATAAGATATGTTTTGGGCATCAAGTAGGTTAGTTTTTACAGAGTTAGATTATGGGATATTTTAGCACATTTACACAAATGATTGTCTGTGGAAAACAGTGTATTTGTAATAAGTAATTTGAGGGACTTTACAGTTCATGAAAGTGATGATAATACAGCATTCACTCCAGAAAAATCCTAAGTTTTCAGTACTTCCTGAAATACTGTTTGTCTCTTCTTCACTCTCCCTCTTTAGGTAGTTTTGGATTTCTCTCAATAATAAATTAATTAATACTGCATCTACATCATAGTTTCCTATGTATCATCCTAAGATATTATCACCTAAAATAGGGTAACTTTAGGAGACATGTCACTAAACTATCTAATCATCAAAATGTGATTTTTACTAAGTTGTGCATTACTCTGTGTTTCAAGAGTCATTTGTAACTTTTAACAAAGATCACCATGTTTTTGGTATGGACAGAGTGAACGTGTATAAATCCATGTTTGGGCTTATTAAAATTAATATCATTCGACTCTAATATTCGAGGGAAGAGTTACAATTCGAACTAATTATCCAATTAAAGGATTAGCCACATCCTTTTCGTTCTTCTTTTTTCCTTCTTGCCCTTCTGGGTAAATTTTGATAGTGAGTTGTAATGATGTTGCATCTGTTTGTACTGTGTTCTACTAGTCTTGGAGCCTGTAACTTACAGCTCAGGGAGATAAACCTGTAGGGCCCAGTTTTGAGTTTTTGCCATTATGACTCATCTCTTAAGAGAATAAACATTACATGTAAGCAAGTAGTCATTCTTTTTAAATTTGTAGTCTTGGAAAGTGTTTTATATTGTGAAAACTGGAACCATATTAGCTAATAATTTACCAGTGGACCTGTTCTTTTTGGCTTTTAGGTGTATTTTGGGAGTTGAGAATGTGTTAGTTTTAGTTTTTAATATAACTATGTCTAATTTTGGTGACTGAATTTTAATCTAGTTTTAGCTGATATTTTTAGGTTGTTTATTTTAAGTGTTGGTTGAACTTAAATTTCTTATATTTGTAACTGCAGTTTTTTAAAAATTTGAACTTATTTTTGATCTCAAAGACTGAGGAATATTTTTATTTACTTATTTTTATTTACTTAGTGGCTTAAAGATAATAAAATACAAAAACAAGCCAATAAAATGCTCCCCACAAAACCATAATTCCATTTGTGTATTTGTCTTGAGTGATAACGAATTCACATATGCATATGGAGACACATATAAAATAATAACTAACAGATGGTAGAGCTGCAAAGTAGGATTTATAAAGATTATTATCAGCTGGTGGTACTGAGATGCTCCTGTGGTTATACTGACAGAAGACACAAAAATTACTTATATTAAGAAACTGGCACTAACATCTCCCCTCAACTTCTGTTAGCCAAAGTAACTTATTGCATATTTAATATAAATTTCATAATGAAGAGATAAAACAGTCTTATGGCAAATTTGTACTAGCAAATTTAATAGAGTTGCGAAAATAGTAATTAAGGTAGTAGCAATAACAATAAAAACTGTTTTGCTAAAATTGTTAGGGGCATGATATTTCTAGTAGGTAAAGGAAGGATTTAAGGGACTTTGTTTGTTCAGGTAATTTCAAACGCACTTCTCAATTTAGTACACGGTGGTCACTTTGGAATATATTGTACAGTTGTAAACAAAAGCTTGATTTCTTTTGAGCTAGGTATGGAAGCTGCATTGTATATGAAGCTGCATTATAGATTTCATAGTTCAGTAATTTAGGAAAAAGTTGATTCTTTTGTTCAATCCTTTTTAAAGCTTTTATTTTTAATGGACAAGTGATAATTGCATATATTTATGGGGTACAGTGTGATGTTTTGATACATGCTTACAAGGTGAAATGATTAAATCAGGCTAATTAACAAGTCTATCACCTTACATGCTTATCTTTTTTTGTGGTAAAGACATTTAAAATCTCTTTTAGCAATTTTGAGTATACAGTGTATTATTATTTATTAAAGTGACCATTCTGTGCATTAGATTACTAAAGCTTATTCTTCCTGTCTCACTAAAACTTTATCCCCTTTGATCAACATCTTCCCTTTCCCTACCTACTCCTTTCCCTCAGCCTAAAATTTGATTTTCTGAAAAAGGTATGAGATTCACGTTTTAATAAAACGTGCTCACTTTTCTTCGGATATGTTTTCATATATCCATTATATCTTTCATAGAGCTATAGGAGCCTTCAGATTCTGTAGGGACCCGTTTCCTTGTTACTTTTATTTCAGATAGATATTGAAATGAATGAAAATATCCTTGAGCTTTGTGAATCCCATGTGATACAGACTTTGGTTACTACTCCTTAAAGAATGGAATAAGATTACTGTATTAAAAACTGGGTTTTGTGTAGAAAGGAATTGGGGGCTCAAAGTGTAGAAAAAAGGAGACTGGAGGGGGAGATTTTCAAGAACAATTTCAAATATAGCAACAATTCTTCTGGAAGATGCCAGGATTTCAGTTTTAAGAATTTTTTAGCACAACATGGTATATAATACGTATATTAATTTAAAGCATCGGAGGTACAAAGATGATTATGAAACTCTTTACTCTCACAAGATATTCATAGTCCAAATACAAATATAATGGATATTGCTACTGAAGGCAGTTTAAATTGTTACAACCACTTTTGGAAGGCATGTTGGCATTAAGAGCCATAAAGATGTTAATATACTTTTGACAGCAATTCCACTTTTAGGATTCTGTTCTGAGAAAATAATCTTTTAAATCCACAAGTTTTATGCTCAAAAAAGATGGCATATTCAGTCAGTGCAATATTTTTCAGTTTTTATAAATGACACTGATGATGAGTTTTTAATAAAATATACAGATATAGTACTTAGTTTTATAATTTTAGTTAAAATGCAGTATACAAAATTGTATACACAGTATGATTGCTGCTATATAAAAACTATGCAGAAAAAGATGATGTAATACATAAAAACAGTAAGAGTAGTTACATTTGGGATGATAGCTATATAGGTTAAATCATTCTTTCCAGTGTTCGGATCTTCCAATTTGTCTATAATGAATGTATCTTATATTTTAAATGATAGTAATGATGGTGATGAGGAAACAACGTATTCACTCAGTCTTAGTTTTTGCTTAATAGAAGAAATATTTTGTATGATAGTAAAACAGTGAAACAGTCACTCTATTGAGAATGATCAGGAAGGCGATATGTTGGCACTTTCCTCCCTTGACTCATTTAGGTTTAAAGTTTCTTAATTAGTTGATCACTGAGTACCACATCTGATCACGATTTGTCAAAACATCTGTCCCCTGACACCCAGGGACCTTTCCAGCAGGGAGAAGAGTGAGGTGATTTGGGACGTTATTCTTCCTATCTCTTTGGAAATCACATGGCCCAAACTTTTCTCATTAATCAACCTGTCAATGTCATTGAATCACTTATAAAGGCCTATTTTCCCCTACAAAAGTGTATGGGTTACTGGCTTGGATATATATTTGTCTAAACATCTCACTTCTTTCTTTTTATCTGTGATGCTGAAACTCCTAATTTAAACCTATGAATTTCTAGCTTTATGATAATTAGTTGATGAGAACATAATTTTATCAAATAATTGCCAGGATTTTTGTTCATTCTTTGTTTTTCCTAATATAAAACCCTTTCTAATTTCTGATTTCTTTGGGATATGAAGCATAGTTAGATTCTTGCACTGTGTCATTTGAACAGGTAAATTTAATTCTTTGACGTGTTTATCCTCTTATGCAGCATACCTTTTGGTAAGAAGATTTTGTAGAATGCATTTCTCCCAACTTTATTTTCATCTGAATTGCTGGGTCATATCACAAAATAGAAAGTGCACTTTTGTTGGACTCCTTTGCTCACTAAGTACGATTTAGGATATGTTGCTAAGATTTCTTCAACTTCAATTCTTAGTCCATGAAGTCAGTGAATTAGATGCAATGTTTGAGCGCCCTCCCTGCCCGGAAGTCATGGCTGTTTACTTCTTTGGAAAGTGAATTGGGATTTTGCCACAAAATGCCAACCTTTAAAATAATGCTTTGATAGGGGAGAAAGGGAGATGGGAATCTGCTGCTTAATGAAGAGATTTTAGGCATTGATTAATCAAGCTTTATAGCCTGTTGGGTGGGGAAAGTTCAATGGTCCTTGCAGGTAAATTGTCAGGCTGCAAAAATTACTTCAAAGATTCTTGCTCTTGCTAAGCATGTTTGTCTTAGGAAATGATAAATTTGGTAGAGAACAATTAAAAATGCTCACCTTGTTATTTCTTCTAGTCTATAATCTTGACTTATTTTATAGTAAGATTAGCATAGGTTGTTTACCCAAAACACTGCCAAGATAAACTTACAGCCTGCTTCTCAAAGTTTGTGAAGGTCTTTTTTGTAACTTCAAATTTGTACATTTTTGTTACCACTATGTCTGTATCCTAACTTCACTTTTGCTGGAAAAGTTATAATTGAAAAGTCATAATTCTGGTACTTTCTTCTGGCTTGCATTGGGGTTAACTAGCACAGTGAAACATAATGTTCATTCACCCTAGCCAATGAGGCCAAACCATGTGAGGTGTATGAGAGCAACCCTGTTTCCATCCAAACTGCACATATGGTGTGGGTAAGCCAGTAATGTGAGTTTTATGCAATGTTTCTGCTCATGTACACAGTCTGTTGCTCAGCACCAATTATTCCCTGCCAGAAACCCGCTAACCTGCTGCTTTTGTAGCTCTGCTTGATGAAGTTAGGTAGCTTAAAATGACCACAATGATATTTATTTAACTTTAGCAATCTTTGTTTGTTAAAGTTATGTAACTTTAAGTGCCCAACACATCTGTTGATTGATCACAATTGATTGCAATTGAATCAAAGAACTGGAACATTGTTACTGCAGTTTCGTGGAGGTACACATGTGTTAATTATATATATTTAGAAGGAGGAATCAAAATGTGGAAATGCTAGCTTTTTGTTTATCAAATCTAGTTTTCTGTCTTCAACTCCGATATTCTTATTTAAAAAACCATATATAATACTCTGTTTATACTTTGGTAGTCACCTTGTTGTCATTGTTTCCAGTTTCTACTTTTATAGCTTTAAAAACCATAAAATCAGCAGGGTGAGAGGTCCATGTTGGGAGAACAACTGTTCCCTATTTCACGCAGCCATCTTTTTTTTTTTTCCAAATTCTCTGTTTTTTAATTAGTAGCAAATGGTCCTTATTTTGGCCTCCTTTGGTTTATATTACCATTGTAACTTCTTGAGACTATAGAAAGTTTAAGTTAAAGGGCAGCCATTTTTATGATGTCTTCCCACCACTAGAGATTCCTTCTTGAAGGATAAATTTCATCTGAATCTTTAGGCAGTGGAAAAGTAACATGCAGGTATGTACCTGGTCTAACTGACGTTATCTGAATATTCCGCTTTATACCTACTGAGGATTCTTTTTGTGAACATCCCTACATGAGTGCCCCAGCATGAATACATAGAAAAAAAAATTATACTTTAGTTAAGCTTAGTAAAATTTACATAGATTTTACATTTCTCTCCAGGCATAGCCAGCCCCATTCCTTACTGTGTGCCAGGTTTCTTTGTTTTTAATGAACATCTGTGTTCTTTCTACCCTATTCAAGAATTGAGATTAATTTTCGTCTGTACAAGGCTATGTGATAACTACTTTGGAGATGTTATACTCTTTGGAAAATACCTTTCACACATCACCTTTTAAATTAGTTAAGAAATTATTGTGGGTGTGAATTTATAAACTTTCTCTGATACTGGTTATGTAATAGAAAGATGTATGTATTAGGACCTCCTAATATAAAAGCTAAAAGCTATAATTGTTTTTAAAGTAACAGCAATCCACATTTTTTTCTGCCTTTTTTTATTTTTTGAGGCAGAGTCTCACTGTGTCGCCCAAGCTGGAGTGCAGTGATGCGATCTTGGCTCACTGCAACCTCCGCCTCCTGAGTTCAAGCAATTCTCCTGCCTCAACCTCCCAAGTAGCTGGGACTGCAGGCATGTGCCACCACACCTAGCTAATTTTTGTATTTTTTAGTAAAGATAGGGTTTCACCATATTGGCTAGGCTGGTCTCGAGCTCCTGACCTCGTGATTTGCCCGCCTCGGCCTCCCAAAGTGCTGGGATTACAGGCATGAGTGAGCGTGCCCCGTCCCTTTTTCTGCCTTTTTCTGCCACTTGCAGAGGGAGAAAAGATAGGTGTATGCTACACATAAGAGCACAGTGGTAGTGTATTGAAGTACCATTTATACTAATAAAAAGCATATGAAAACTTTCTCAGAACTTTTTAGCTGAAAAGTCGGTAAATGGTTGTATAACCCTACTTTTTAAGATGGTTTCTCTTGGAAAATAGTTTGAAGAACATGCTGTTGGTTTGTTCATCAAGATATTCTGGCATTTATGACTAGCTCAAACCAACCCATTGGAGAGCTGTATATTTCTACCTCATTGCCTTAGTCCTGCACAGATTGCCTTCCTTGTACTGTTGTTCAGTTTGATTGAATAACTTAGTGAGAAACTGTTGTGTGGAATATACTGTGATATTTATTATGGAGGTGTTACTAAGGTATTGTCTACTACATTGCATAGTTTCCCATGTGAAGTCCCACATAGGTATTCTAATTTCATACTGCCTTTTTTTTTTTTTTTTTAAGATGGAGTCTTACTCTGTTGCCAGGCTGGAGCACAGTGGCGTGATCTCAGCTCACTGCAACCTCCGCCTCCTAGGTTCAAGCCATTCTCCTCCTTCAGCCTCCCAAGTAGCTGGGACTACAGGGACCCACCACCAAGCCCAGCTAATTTTTTTTGTATTTTTGGTAGAGATGAGGTTTCACCATGTCAGCCAGGATGGTCTCGATTTCTTGACCTCGTGCTCTGCCTGCCTCAGCCTCCCGAAGTGCTGGAATTACAGGTGTGAGCCACTGTCATATTGCTTTTATACTAACAAAATATTTTGTTTTTCTGAGGTGGTAATAGTCTCTTTTTCTCATGGCCATTGTAAATTTTATGTCTAACTTTTTTTTTTCCATTTTCCATTGGCAAGGGGGAAACTCAGACCTAAATTTATAGTTCAGTTTTAGTAACTATTTAAGACCTTATGAGATATGCATCTGCATACTTTATTTTCCTCTTACCTGATGCTTCTGTTCTATATTTTTCCTGGACATAATTTTAAAATTTATTGTGAGTCTTGTTAGTTGCGTCAGATTCATTTTGTAGAGGAAAGGGTTAAAATATATTCCTATATGTAAATATATTTATGTAATACTTATACAAAATATATTTATATTTAGAGTGTACTTTTTATTTTAATAGGTTGTAAGTGATATACATAACCTCTCATTTTAATCATCTTTTGCTCCTCTTTCAAAAGTCTCTGATAAAATCATACATAGCGGTTTGACTGCGAGAATGTGTGTGACATTGGGTACCTTCCTTAACCTGCCTCTCCCAGGCCTCAGGTGGACTCTGGCAGTCAGCTACACATTTACCTCCAGTGTAATGTGATTTCTTCGGGGTCCTTATTGATTTGAAGGTGCAGGTGAAAGGAACCTCCTTTCCGGGTCATCAACCTTGCCAACCTGCTTTTGGGCAGGGTGTACCGCAGGCATCTGCAACTCTCACTGCTTGTCACATCAGCCACTTCATGGTCCCCCTTCTGTATACACTTCAATCTCTAGATATGCTTTTTAGATGGTTTGCTAGTTGGATTTTGGATATCAGTATAGAGGATGTAGGACAAGTGCCTTTCTAACTTCAAGAGAAAGATTGTCTTGGGAGTAATGGTTCCCTATAGTAGCAAATTTTCATAACCCTTGCTGTAGTGTGGATAGCTGTAAGAATGTGAACTGTATCAGACAGACTTATAGCTCAGATCCTGGCTTTACCACTTATTTTACAGGGTTACTAAAAGAATTTGGTGAGTCAATATGTAATACTTATTTGTATGTCTATATACACAGTATCTGATGTATACTAGATACTCAGTAAGTGTTAGTTTCTTTTTAGATTGGAAGGAAATTATGATTAATGCCTTAAAAATCATGCCAGAGTAGAGTAGAATTGATTAAATCATTTAGGAATTATGATCAATTGAGAGTTACAGTAAAAGGCAGTGGTTTAATTTGGGGCTTAATTTTTCCCATATGACAAGAAGTCTCACAGAAGGTAGTTAAAGTGTTGATTCAGGGGCTCAGGAATGTTAAGGTCAAAGTTCAATAGTTCCTCATAGTTGCAAGATAGCTATTGCCGCTCCAGCCATCATATCCCTTTTCCAGGAAGCAGGAAGGAGGAAAACAGCAAAGGGAAAATAAAAGTATCTGAGTCCAGAAACTTTTCAAAAAATCTCTAACAGAGTTTTACTGGCCATACTGTAACATATGGCCACCCCTAGTGGCAAGGAAGCCTGAGAAGGAGCCTACTTTAGCTTGGTACTTTGCTACCCCAAGCAAAGTCAGGATTCTAGTAAAGATGAAAGGAAGGATGAATATTGGGTAGACTGTAAGAGGTCTCTGACATAGGTATCAACCTATTTTGCTTCTAGAAGCTTCATTTGTCCAACAATAGATATCAGTGGGGGCCAGAGGACAAATAGAGAGAAGCATTCATTAGTGGTGACTGGATTCTGTTTGGGGGCAGGAAGTCTTTTTTTTTTTTTTTTTTGAGACGGAGTCTCGCTCTGTCACCCAGGCTGGAGTGCAGTGGCCGGATCTCAGCTCACTGCAAGCTCCGCCTCCCGGGTTCACGCCATTCTCCTGCCTCAGCCTCCCGGGTAGCTGGGACTACAGGCGCCGCCACGTCGCCCGGCTAGTTTTTTTTTTTTTTTTTTTTTTTTGTATTTTTTAGTAGAGACGGGGTTTCACCGTGTTAGCCAGGATGGTCTCGATCTCCTGACCTCGTGATCCGCCCGTCTCGGCCTCCCAAAGTGCTGGGATTACAGGCTTGAGCCACCGCGCCCGGCCTGCAGGAAGTCTTTGAGTAGTCATAGTGGGACAAGAAATAAAGAAGGACATTAATTAAAAAAATATTGAATAAGCTAAGCACAATGCTGGTAGGACCTTTACATGTATTAACTCATTAACTTTTACAGACAAGGTAGGCAGTATTATCTATATGTCTTATAGAGGAGGAAACCAAGGCTCAACAGTACCCATTTCCCAAGTTCACAAAAAAACAGTAACACTAATGGAACCGGAATTCAGACTTGCACCTGACTAACCACAAAACTTATGCTTTGCATCATGTCGTTTTCCTGTCTCCACCATATAAATAACGCTGCAGAAACCTGCTGCTTCACTTTGCTTCTCTTTTCCATAAAGCCTTCTCCTGTGAAGTTCACAATAATCATATATTGACTTCAATGATTTTTGTGCAGAACTGAGTGTTCTATAAAAGATTGCTGCTGTTAGTTGCTGAAGGCTATAGAGATGAGGCTGGGAGAGGAAGAAGTGGTGCTTCTGTCTTATCACCACCACTCAGAGGTGGGAACGACTGCCTTGGGATATCCGCAACCAGTGTCAGTAGCATTCAAGGACATTCTTTGGGACAAAGAGAATGTGGCAAAGCAGCAGTGACCAATCTGAGTGAGCCAAAGTCCAAAAGGAAAGCTGATATAATGACTTGGCATGGAGGTGTATCTTCTCAAGTCAGAAGCCTGGGAATTATCCTTGACTTCTTCCTCTTTCATTCTCAATCCAATTGATCACCAAGTCACTTTGTTTCTACCTCCTCTGGCTACCTTGCTTAGCTGTGCTTTCCTCTACCTCCCCACTGCAACTACAATGGTTCTGGCCTTATCTTTCACATGGATTATTACAAAAAGTTTTTGTAATAGCCCTTAATGTCCAGTCATTCAATCCATTCACTCACAAATCTGACCATGTAGTTGCCTTACTTGATGGCATCAGAGGCTCTTCAGCTGCCTGTAGGATAAAATCCAGTAACTTTCGTCCACCGTGTATACATGGTCCTTCATGATCTGGTCCTGCCCCTCTGTGTAAACATTTAGGTCTGTTCTATGTCACCATACAGAGTTTCTTACCATGTCTTGAGTATATTCCTTTCTCTTGGAGTTTGTGCAATTTCTGTCATTTCTCTGAAATGAGAACTTTATCCCGTAACTCTTGTGTTCACTGAGCAAATTCCTGTTCATCCTTCAAACCCCTGCTTAAATATCTTTCATCTTCAATGCCATTTAGTTTCCCCTCTGGTCCCTTAACACCTTGTACATGCGACCAGGAGTGCCATGAAGTGGGGATTCGGGTTGACTCGTCATTGTTCCCTGTGCATGGCATGCATCAGCCACTCAATAAATATTTAATGTTTGATGTGTGCAGGAACAGTCAGATTAGACAAAAGACAAAAGAACTTGTTATCTAAGTATTACTCTTAACCATGAAAAGCTGTAACTTTGGATAACCTCCTTACCTTTCAGTGCTAGAGTAATGGGAATATAATTGAAACATTAATTCATCTCTCTGAAGTGAATTATTCTCACCAGGTTCTTAACAGTTTCTGTTAGTTTTTCAGGTTATGTTTAATAATTCCCATTATACCAGCTGAATGATGATTCTGATTCTCAAATCCTAAAGTGACTCTTGCCTTTCTTGTCCAATTTAGCCTGCCACATTGATTTTCTATTTGTTATGTATTATGACTTTCCTCAAAGCTTAGTTGTATTTTGGATTTTCTTTTCTGTATCTCAACTGTGTTTGAATTTTCTTTTCTGTATCTGTTTTTGTATCCATTCCTGACTAAAGACACATTTTCAATGGTACTTTTTAAATGTTTCAAAATGTTCCCCCCACCCCCTTTTTTTTGAGACGAGGTCTCACTCTGTCGCCCAGGCTGGAGTGCAATGGCATGATGTCAGCTCACTGCAACCTGCACCTCCTGGGCTCAGGTGATCTTCTCACCTCAGCCTGTCGAGTCACTAGGACTATAGACACGCGACACCAGGCTCAGCTAATTTTTCTTTTTAACTTTCTGATTCAGAGGTACATGCACAGAATGTGCATGTTTGTTACATAGGTAATGCCTTACAGATTATTTCACCCAGGTATTAAGCCTAGTAGCACTTAGTTATTTTTTTTGCTTCTCTCCCTCCTCCCACTTTCCACCCTCAGATAGGACCCAGTTGTTCCCCTCTATGTGTCTATGTGTTCTCATCATTTTAAATGCCCACTTCTAAGTGAGAACGTCCTGTATTTGGTTTTCTGCTCCTGCATTAGTTTGCTAAGGATAAAGGCCTCCAGCTCCATCCATATCCCTGCAAAGGATATGGTCTTGTTCTTTTTTATGGCTACGTAGTATTTCGTGGTGTATGTGTACCACACGAACAGACACTTTGCAAAAGAAGACATACACACAGACACTTTGCAAAAGAAGTCCAACAATCATATGAAAAAAAGCTCAACATCGCTGATCATTAGTGAAATGCAAATCAAAACCACAATGAGATACCATCTCACATCAGTCAGAATAGCTATTAATAAAAAGTAAAAAAATAACAGATGCTGGCAAGGTTGGGGAGAAAAGAAAATGCTTATATTCTGTTGGTGGGAGTGTGAATTAGTTCAGCCATTGTGGAAGACAGTGCTGATTGCTCAGAGACCTAAAGACAGAAATACCATTTGACCCAGCAATACTTTTACTGTATATACCCAAAGGAATATAAATCATTCTGTTATAAAGACACATGCACACGTATATTCATTGTAGCACTATTCACAATAGCAAAGACATGGAATCAACCTCCATGCCCGTCAATGAAAGGCCGCATAAAGAAAACATGCTAATTTTTGTATTTTTTGTAGAGACAGGGTTTTGCCATGTTGCCCAGGTTTTTTCCTCTTTTTTTTTTTTTTTTTTTTTTTTTTTTTTTGAGATACAGTCTTGCTCTGTTGCCCAGGCTGGAATGCCGTAGTACAATCTCTGCTCACTGCAACCTCCACCTCCCAGGTCCAAGCAATTCTCCTGCCCCAGCCTCCCGAGTAGCTGGGATTACAGGTGCATGCCACCACACCCAGCTAATTTTTGTATTTTTAGTAGAGACGGGATTTTGCCATGTTGGCTAGGCCGGTCTCGAACTCCTGACCCCAGGTGATCCACCCACCTCAGCCTTCGAAAGTGCTGGGATTACAGGCATGAACCACCATGCCTGCCCCTTTCCTCTTATTTTTAAGCAGAGATTCCTAAGGGTATTTTTGTGTATATTTTTTACCTCCATAGTACAGGACCTTCTTGCACAAAAATTAGGAATTTGACAAAATAAGTAAATGACAAGCATCTGAATATTTTCTTCAAACCATGAATATATTACTACTTCTCAAAATTTTAAGCACCGATTTTTGATGTATCAAATAACATTCAGCAGTTGTTTATATTATGCTATATCTGATAAGTTGTAGGTAATTACTAGAAGAATGTAAGATTCTTGAGAGCTGCGTAAGTGTGGTTTCTGCAGGGTCTCTTTAGGTATGCTATGCACATGCTGGGAGCCTGCAGAAATCACACATATGCAAAAGGGCCACTGAATCACATCTGAAAGAGGAGGGCCATTTTTAGTTGGATAAAGCTATGTGTATATTACTTGTTTTTTCCATGCCTGTTGACATGGAGAACCAAAACCAGTGTTTTCTGCTTTCAACAAAAATAGTTTTAGTTTTGCTCTGAAAGAAAAATGACTTCGCATCCGGATAAAAGGTTTTTTTTGTCACAAAAATATCTGATGAGTAACTTTGTATTTGCATTTTTATCATTGCCTAACTAAAACCTGTTCAGCTTGGTTAATAAATTATTAATACAGTTTTCTAACTTCTCATCCAGGTACATTGTTGAAATAGCAGACCATCCCATTTATTTCACCAAATATTTCTTATACACCTATTTTGGATAAGGCTCTGTTAAACTCTATTCTCCATATCTGAAAATGTATGGGTTATTACTCTGCCAAAGATTTGTGGTTGAAAAAAATTGCGTTATACTTCTAAGACTCATCCTTTCAAGATCAAGCAAAACAATTGACCATGACTGAACTTTGGGATTGAAGGCTGTAACTATGTCTTTTAGAGGTAATTGTCACTCAGGCAAATTTTAGGGCATCACAGGGCTAAATGTTAAGTAACCAAATGAATCAGTTTTAACCACTCCTTTTCCTCAATTCAGTTAAGGGTTAAGGAGTTACTAATGCAGAAAGATGGTGATATAGGAGAGTATGAGATCTGAGGAAGATATATTATGAGAATTACTGATTAAATTATAGATAAATTATAGACTTAAAGCATAGTAATATGAGAATGTTTCATTTTCTGATATATTTAACTGAGTTACCTAACCTCATTATAAGTGATTAAGATGACTACTCAGCTTATATCTCAAGATCTTTTTAGGTATTTATTATAGCATCTATAATTCCACTGACTTTTTGGTTTCTAAATATATTGCCTGGCAGTATCAGTCAATTCAGAATTCAAGCTTGAAATTAAAATTTTCTAACAATAAATGAGAAACAAAAAGCGAAGTAACATTTATCTATTTTAAAATATTATGTCTTTTAAGTTTTGAATATTCAGATTTGAGGATTGAATACTGGCACCTCTCTGTCACTTATGTTTTACTAATGATCATCTATGCTTCAGCTCCTCAAAATGGCCTGTCAGGTCTCAGTTTAGCATGCAAGCCTTTAAGCTGTCTTTTGTAGTTTCATAAGGGCCAAAGAGCTTGTTAGCCTGGAATTTAGTGTATTTTGGTACTCATTTGCTTTTAGTTATTCTTTTCTTGATTTTTTCAAACTCTTTTCATGAGGAAAATCTACAATTCCTACCAATTAGTCATAAGCCAGTTTGGATTTAGGAATTGCATAGTTTATTACTTTGAAATATTATTTTATTCAAATATTTAGCAAATAGTAAAGATGTGAATATTTCACTGAATGTCGGGTGATTTGGCTGATAATTAGATCCTCAGAGAAAAACTGAAACTCCTAAAGTTTGTTGCAGAATCTGAAAAGTAACCAGGAAAACAGTAGTTTAATATGTAAGTACTTGTTATTAATGAAAATTAAGCCTGACTTTGTTAGGATTCGATCCCTGTTTTTAGTGGTATAGCTTTCTGGTACTTTGTAGCTTACTGCGTTCATGAACACAAAAGAACAAGTAGCTTCACTAGTGGCTTGAGATCTGACTGGCAGGAAAACATTAGGTAGTAATTAAAACAAAGCTTTTCCCCCACCCCCCATTTTGTGAAATTTTAACCACACTGCCTAATGCAGTCACCACTTACCACTTGTGGCTCTTGAGCACTTGAAATGTGACTAGCCTGTATTCAAATGTAAAATGCATGCTGGGATTCAAAGACTTGGTATGAAAAAAAAGATAGTAAAATATCTGAATATTTTATATTAGTTACGTGTTGCCATGATAATGTTTTTGATATATTGGATTTTAAAAAGGTTATTAAAGTTAATTTCACCTGTTTAACTTTCTTAATGTGGCTATCAAAAAATTTATAATTATATGTGTTTTGCCTTACCGATTTATTGGACAATGCCAGTCTAATAGATTTAAAAATTCTTAATATGTACAGTAAATATCAGATATTAAAAGCTTGTATGATTTGGTTTTTAACCTCAGAACAGTTAATTCTTTGGAAATCTGAGAAGCCCAATTATTCTTTGGTCTCTTCAAGGGCTCCAGGTTGAAGCAGCTGTTCTTTAAAATTGCCAGTCCTGATTCAGTTGACTAATAGCAATCGATAGATACGGAAGGCTAAGTACCGCTTTGCGGTTGTTCTGCCAAATGAGTGAACTGTACCTACTGTTTCTCTCCTTTCTGCCTCTTCCCCTGATGGCTTTTATGTGGTTGTTAGTATTCAGTTGATGTTATGGTAACATAAATCTAAATTGGTTTAAAGAGACCCAATTCATAGTTTACTCTGTCCCGTAAATTATGTCATAAATTATCATGGTTTACCATCTTATTTACAATCCTTAAGTAATATTCTATCCGTTATTATTACATATTACTGTAATATTATATTATTATTACTTATTAGTAAACAAAAATGAGTTTTTGATGTGCTTTTATGTATCAGCCAAAGTAAAAACTACATATTGTAGGAACTGGGAAGCAAGCCTTTATTAATAGTCAGCCTGTCTTTTCCAGAGGGTTTTAGCTATTTACCTGTGAAAAACTTGAATACAAATCTCTGTGTATTTTATTTAAATGTTTAATGTATGTATTGTTTGTATTGTATGTATTTTTAATGTATGTATTGTTTGACACCAACTTAAAGGGTTTGGGCGCACTGAGAATAGTACAATGAAGTCACACTGTATGAGGAAGAGAGAGGCAGTTGCTGATAATACTGAAATCTGTAAATTCAGTCTGTGAAGATAAGTGTAATATTTGAATTAGTCATCTACTTTCCCTGAAAAGGTAGTAAGTTAATCTTATTCCAAAAAAAAACAACCCAAGCCTGGTCATTTTCTTTTTCATGTCTTTCATCTTGGGCAATCTTTTGTATATCATGCAAAGGACCATACAATTAGCATGAAATGAGAGAGTGCTTTTTAAATTTGATTAATAAGGGCTCTTTTTCTTCAGCTGATATGCATGCAAGGTGGAGGTCTATATCCCACCAGCACACAGACTACTTGGTATCCATCTACCCTGTAAGTAGCTCTTAGTTTAGATCTGTGCCTTAATAAGGAAAGGGTTCTGGAAGTAATAAAAGTAAGCTTAAAGTGCATAAAAAATAGCCATAATGCTTTAGTGTAAATACAGAAAAATTCCTAGGTAGTAAGACCTCTGCGAAGATGAAAAACTTTTTTTTGGTTGTCTTCTCTGTCATTTATAATGAAAGTATGGTTTGTTAACAATAAATTTTTTTAGGTGACATGTTTTTAGAAAAATTTTCATGCCTCTATATTTTTGTGGGCTGTTTGCTTTTCAGAATACTTGTCTGTGAGGTTATAGTGCTAATAACGTGTCAATGAACATTATTTATTATTTCTTTAAGGTGTTAATATTCTGTTTTATTAATTAGGAGTGCTCCTCCTTTGATGTTTTACACAGAGCACAGTATTTAAAAGATGAGATCCCAGTGTTGCTGGGAAAGTTTTTATAATTTATTAGTCATTTAAGCTCACACGTTTATATTGTTGTGCTTCATAATCCCCTAATATGTAGTTAATAACACTCCTTATTACATAAAGGAAGCTAACATGTCACCCCCGAAAAGAAAAATAGATCATTAATTCAGCTAGTTTTTTCCCTTAACTATGATTGCCAGATTTAGCGAATACAATTACTGGATACCCAGTTAAATTTGTGTTTCAGATAAACAACAAATAAGTTTTTAGTATGTTTGTCCTGTGCAATATTTGAGTCATACTTAGACCAAAAAAAGTTATCTATATTTAATCTGACAACCCCCACCATAACTCAACTTTCTTACTAACTCAAAGAACTCCCAAGTCTGGCAAATGTGATGCTTGCCCTTCCTGCACTCTGTTTCCCCAATTTTTTTTGAAGCCCAAAGTGCCTCAGGTATGCTTTCTCATTTGTCCACATGTTTTTTGGGAGATAGGAATTGGGAATTGGGCAGACTCTATTCACATCTTGCCTACTTTTCTTTTTTAAGAAAAGAGAAAATGCTTTCTTTTTTATTTTTAAAAAACATATTAGTGTATATATTTCTAGATAATTTTCACAATAATATGTCTAAATATGGTATTAAAGATGATTTAAAGACAGATTTCAATATAACAAATCTAATGCATCCCCTTTCCATTCCCTTTAGGTGAAAAATGCTTTCTTACAAAGTGATAATATTGATTCTTAAAGCTAAGAAGACACCTACAGCAAAAAGCTTCAGCTTCTCCTTCTCACCTCTCTTTATTTGGGGTTCATTTACTCTTAAATCCCTAGCAGTATAATCCCAGACAAAAAATTTTCAAAGAGTGAATTCATAGAGAACATGCATTTCCTGGGTGCCTTGTAAACAATGTTGAGGGGAAGTGGGTAAAAAGTGACTATTCCAAAAAACAAACATTACCATGAGCTGAATGATTTTTAACCTTCCTTTCCTTTCCCTCCCCAACCTCCCACCTTGCCCTCTGCTCCACAGAACCAGAGAGGAACCACTTATAACTTGCATGTCCTCATCCTTTGTCATCTGGATTATTACTAAGGCTTTTCAGGTGATATTCCTTCCTCCAGCTTCATTCCATTCCAAATCTTCCAAGTCTTACCCCTGGCTCACCTTCAGTAACTGTTCATCAGATAAAGTCCACACTGATTAGCATGGCATACAGCACCCTCCCTGATCTGTGTTCAAATTAAATACCCCTTCTTTTACTTTTTCATCAGTGCTCAGTGCTACAGCAATAACAAATATTTGTCATACATCAAACATTCATATCATCAGGTTTTGTTCATTGTTCCCTCTGTCTGGAATGCATATCCTTTTTTATCTCCATAGCAAAATCCTGTCATCCTGGAAAATCCTGTTTAGGTAACATTCCCTATGTGAGACTTTCTGTAACCACTCTTCATCATCCTTAGAATGAATTCTGCTATCCTGCTTCAGCTTTTGTATACACTTGTGGTACCACATACTTCACAGTGTTTTCCCATGGTTTATTTACATGACAATCACCAGTAGAAGTTTGGGAGATTTTTGAAGATAGGACACTATCATTATCATTTCGAATCTCTACTATCTAGTACTAACTCACAAGTAACAAGCACTTGAGAAATGTTTTGAGTGCCTGAGTGGATCAACTGTCAACTTGGGTAAATTTCATCTTGTTAAACTGATCCTGTACATTAGCTGTTCACTTACCACCATTTCTCATTTCTTTCACATCAATTGGTGAATAGAAAAATGGCTCTTGATTTTTCACCAGGATAGCTAGTCCACCCATGCTGTTTATCAATTAACTGTTTTTTTTTTTTTGGTAGAATAAATAAAGTAGGCCTATGTAGAGGGGTGGTCATGGGTAGCATTATGTAACAGAGATGTAAGTTTTCCTTTGGCACCTTTTCCATTCAGGTCTGTATCTCTCCTTTCAGTTTTTATATTCTTGACCCCTAAGGCCACCTGTCAATATCTTAGGGATAGGAATAGAGTGGGTAGGAAGTGGAAGGAAGTGTAATCTTCCTACAGGAAAACTTTTCCATTAATATCTTGTGTTCCATCCCTCAGTGCCTACCCATCACTGAAGTTAATTAATAAGTCAATTCACAGTGAGATAGTTAATTATATTGATAGGTTAAAGTGTAACTCTTCTCAGATAGCATTTACATTTTTACAGAAACTTTAAATCCATATGTATTAGTCCATTTTCATGCTGCTGATAAAGACATAGCTGAGACTAGGAAATTTACAAAAGGAAGAGGTTTAAGGACTTTCAGTTCTTAACTGAAAGTTAAGTTGGGAAGGCTTCACAATCATGGTGGGAGGAAAGGAGGAGCAAGTCACATCTTACATGGATGGCAGCAGGCAAAGAGAGAGAGCTTGTGCAGGGAAACTCCCATTTTTAAAACCATCAGATCTCATGAGACTTATTCACTATCATGAGAGCAGCACGGGAAAGCCTTGCCTCCTCCCACAACATGTGGGAATTCAAGATGAGATTTGGGTGGGAACATAGCCAAACCATATCACTCTATTTCCAAAGAATGAATAATATTGGCATGATATATTTTATAACAAATATACACTTTACAGTACCAAGGAAAATGGTGTTTGCAAAAAAGCTGAGGACCTCTTAATCACCACTTAAATAGGATTCCCTAGGTGGTGCCTATACATGTATAATTGTCCCTCAGTATATAGGGGATTGTTTCCATGACCTCTGCAGATACTAAAATCTGAGGGTGCTCAAGTCTCAGGTATAAAATGGACACAGTATACACATATAACTTCACACATCCTTTCATATACTTTAAGTCATCTTTAGATTACTTGTAAAAGTTAATATAATGTAAATGCTATATAAATAGTTGTTATGACACAGTGTTTTTAAAATTATACTTTATTGTTGTATTTTTTTTTCTAATACTTTTGATCAGTGGTTGGTTGAATCCATAGATATTGAACCTAAGGATACAGAGGGCTGACTGTATGTACATGGATGAATCAGAAATGCATTTGACTGAAAGTAATGGATATTCCTGAACTGGTGGTCTTATCAAAACAAGGGTTTGTTTTTCTTTATCTAGAAATGTCTCAAGTTAGGCAATTGAGGGCTGATATAGTGGCTCCATGATACTGTCAGTTTCCTCAACTTTTTCTCTTTCTGCGTCACCACCTTTAATTTTTGAAGATAGAACACAATCATCATCATTTCGATTCTCTAGTATCTAGTACTAAGTCTCACAAATAACAAGCACTTGAGAAATGTTTGAGTGCCTGAGTGGATCAACAGTCCACTTGGTAAAACTTTAGGTAAATTCCATCCTGTTAAATTGGTCCTGTGCATTAGCTGCTCACTTACCACCGTTTGTTATTTCTTTCATCTCAGTTGGTGAATAGAAAAATGGTTCTTGATTTTTCACCTGGATAGCTAGTCTACCCATGCTGTTTATTAGATGTGTGACTTCTATATATCAGGTTGCCTCTTGATTACAAAATGGTCACTGCATCTTCAACCATAGCAGGATGGGACTAGGGTAAAACCCACCCCTCTTTAAGGAATTTTCTGAAAGCCCCATACAACAACTTCATTTACTTCTCATTGACTATATCTATCAGCAAGGAAGGCTCAGAAATGTTGTTAGCTAGGCACATTGCCACCCCATCATCATACTTACCTGTAATTAAAGAAGAAGAAGAAATGTCCACCAATACACAACTGCTAATCTTACAACAATTCAAATTCAGGTAAACCATTATCTTTGCCTTTATGGATCATTCAATTCAAAATAATTAGAACTAAAATTTAGTTTATTTTCGCTAATATTTAGAGATCATTCCTTAAGATGCAATTACTTTAATGAATTATAAGTAATTATAAGACTATTCAGAAAATATTTATAGTGTGTCCCATTTGCATAGTGCTATGCTCAGTGCCAAAGGAGATGGGTTAATTCTTTTTCCCCTGAAGTGTTTTATCAGTGTCACAGTCCAGGATATATATATGTGTGTGTGTGTGTGTGTGTGTATCACATGAAAATGTAAATAATGGAATGTTATGGCATATTATGTTAATCATGTGGTAAAAATTAAACCACATAGTATAGACTAAATTCTATAGGAAAAATTCCAGATACAAAGAGTAATTGCTGTTGCTGCAGTGGCCAAGGAAGGTCTGCAAAAGGTAGATTAATAGATTTGGCAGGCAAACGAGCATAGCAGAGGACAGTCCCCCCTGTATTCAACTTGTGCCACCTATTATTTTAGGATATTTGTAGTACTATATATCTGATATATTTTTAAAATGTTTTTAGTATTTTAAAGTATTATTTATCTATGGTTTTAAAATTGCCTCATGTTTCAATGCATATATTTGAAGAGGAAATTTTATGCCAATATCATATATGTAAAGCTGATTTTACTTGCCAACTGAAAATAACTTTTGAGAAAATACAGTGATATTAAAAATTTTAAATGCGTAATGAACTAGAAGTAATAGTAAGATATAACTTCTAGTTCATTACTTAATAGTAAACAGATTAAGTTCTTGAGTGGACAAAATGGAACATTTTGTGGTCAGTCAGTCGTAAAGGAGTATTTGGCTCAATGGCATGTGGTTTAAGACAAAGATGAAGTTCTACCTCCAATAAGACAATTCTGCCTTTTAATGAAAATTACTACCAGCAGCAAAAACTCCAGTTCACATGTACATGAAATTGGAAATATATAAATATGTTTAACCCCTCTTCTTACGAGTTGTTCATAGAATCAGTTTTTAACCAAAATGTTATAGATGACTTTTGTTTGGCAAACGGTTACTCAAGAAGCCACTGTAAGACTATTTTCAAAGTCTTTTTCTTCTTTTGAATATGTCAGGTTATTAGATAATATTTTAAAAGTTTGTGGAATGAAAGAGACTCTTTGCCATTCACCACTACCATCTTGTTTGCGAAAATACTTATGAAAAGCTTTCATCAGTTTCAAAATATTTTCCCAGAAATCATTTGAATTTACAACCTGGCCAGTGTTTTTGGATGTTTGATAGTTGCTGGTTGGTTAAAATGGATGAATGAGATCCGACATTCAGTAATAATAATAAAAGCTATTATTTGTCGATCTACTGTGGTTAGAGACTGTGCGGAGTACAGTACATGCACATATATCATGTAACTCTCCCTATTTGCGGAGTTGAGAAAACTGATGCTCAGAAGGGCGAAAGTTTGATTTACTCAGGTCACATACCTAATCTGTGGCACAAACTCAAATTCTGATCTGTTGGATTCAGTCCAAACACTTAACTGCAAAGTCACTGAATCAAAATTGGGGAATACAGCTCTGACTCATGCTTCTTCTCAGAGCCCCTGGTCCTGAGCTTCTGCAGCTATATCAATCCGTAGGGACCCCATCCCTGCTGACTTCTGTGTGTGCACATGCATGCTACTTTGTGCAGGGGCTAAGGGGCTGCCTGTAAAGGCTTTGATCCAGAAAAAGAAAGGGGATAGCTCTTGTTCTGTCTTGCACACAGTCTTGCGTTTCATTTTTCCTTCTCCTTTTTGCCTTTGAAGCTCTCCTGAACTCCAGCTTCCCAGTGTTCCTCCTCCTCCTCAATGCTTGTACAACCAGTGGTACTCTCCCCACTACTTAGGAATTACTGAACAGATTAGAGGGAATTATGACAAGAAAATCGATTGGCCCAGGTCATCTAGGTCTTTGAATGTCAAATTTAAAAGTTTGAACTGTATTTTGTATGTGGTTAGGAGGTCATTGACAATAATGTTATCCTTAAATTAAGGTAGATAAAAATCAGTGGTTTTCCTCAAAATGCAAAGATGGAACACTATTATAAGGGATAAAATGTCTAATTATGTAATGTTGATCATATAGTCCTGTCACTGTCTAAGGAAATATAAGTGTGTTGTAATAGCTCCCAAACATTTTCTTGTCAATGTTCTTTTTCTAGCAATTCTTAGCACTGGGTATTAATAAGGACTTGGCCTCCTATAGGGCGTCTAGCAAATTTTCATAACAACACATTTGGTGAGAAGGATAAATTATTTGGGAAATAGATCTTTCTTGATGAACATTTTAAATTGTTACTGAATGAGCAGCAGCAATCACTTGCACACCTGCCTTGAACAGAGAGTCCAGTGCTAAGAGCAGTAACTCTTTACAAGCTTGGGGAACAGGTGATTTCTGTTTGACTTTAATTTTTGAATTTATTCATTCAGCATGTACTTTTTAAGCATCTACTTTGATCATAGTTTTGAGTTATCCGTGGCAATGTGGGAGGTAGATAATAAGACACTTAGTGAGTGCAAATCATATAAAGTCCTGGATAAAAAGTTAAAGCCCATTTTCCTTTTCGTAAATATAAATGGACAAAAAAAGGAATGGGCTGAAACCTGAGCTCGAACTATAACCACAGTGCTTTAGGTCTCATACAATGAATCTGGCTGAAATAGCACATTTTATTTTTATTTTAAAGAAACGTACATTTCATATTCTGACATAATTCTAAATGCAATGCATGAGCATTTTACAAAACAATTTTGTATACTTTCCATTGATAGAAAATATTATGACACAAAGGTATATGTTAATTTTGTTGTCACCAGACCTAGTAAAACATGAGAAAAAGCATGTAGTATCCGCTTCTGGATCTCCTTGGTCACATCGCATTAAGAGGCAAGGCACCCTCAAGTCATGTGTGACTGACTCATCTCTTTCCTCACATTTGATTATATTCACTAGGAGCTGTCAGAGAGTCTCCTATCTGTCCTCTCCTTTACCTCTCCTGTGCCAGGACCAGAGATCAGGCCCTTATCTTCCCTCATTTGATTAACTACAGAGTCTTCTGTCGAATCTTCTTCCTTCTGACTTTTACCTTTCTGGTCTATTCTTTACATAGTGTTAGAGTTTTCTACTTTAAAAAAGAAAAGTTATATTATTTTCCCACCTCGCCCTCAAAAATCTACTATGTTGTTTGTTCCTTAACAGGCATTTGCCAGTGGACCTGCAGGTCTGGCCAGCCCCCCGCTAGGACTGTATCTACTTGTACTTTGTGCTGGAACCAACTTGCCATTTCCTAAACATGTGTTGGAATCACACAGCTCTCTGTCCGCTTGCTACAGATTGAATGTGGAATACGTCTTTTGTAGCAGCTGCTCTGGAGGTTAGCTCTGCCCTTCATTTCCAGCCTACAATGTGACTGTTTTCCCTGGAGCCTTTCCAGGTTCTCCCATCAGAAGTTCGTTCTCTGCTTGAAGCACTTTCATATTACATTGATTTTTTACCTCTGTTAGGTAAAAAATTGTATGTTTTGGTATCTCTCTTTTATATGTTTTTTTTCCCTTTTTCGTTTCTTTTCTTTCTTTCTTTTAACGTGTGTTTTTCTTCTATGCTCTGGGTGCCCAAAAACTGTGAGCCAACTTCGAAGTGTGGAAAGCACAGTCATACTGATTCTTACCTTCAGCATGTTTTGGTTCATTTTCCTTGTCCCAAACTTTCTATTTCAATGGTTTTCTTTATTCTAATGTCAGATATTGCCTCAGAACCTTTGTAAGAAGAGATACAGCAGGGTTTTGAGTCAATATAAATAAACACATAGACTGTAAGTTCTATGAAAGCAGGACTCTTTACTTGCCCATCTTGTATCTTTCAGTACTGGATAAGTGAAGTGAATTAAATTGAAGCCTGTTTTTATCTTCACATCTTTTTAAGTATCTGCATAGAAAAATGTGTCATTAGTTTTTATGAATAAACAAATCACCCAAACATTTCCTCATGTGGCTACAAGAATATTTTTTAATTGTAAAAAATATACCAGTCCTTAAAATGTGTATTTTATTAATAAAAATAAATTCTTGTATTTCTCTGATTCTTAAAGAAGATAATATTACAACAAATACTAATGATATGCTTATTCATTTATAAGGAAAATTATTTGTATGAAGTTAGATATTCTTGGCTAGTATTAGATTCTCCTATTGATTTAATGTAAATCCTCAAGAGTTACAGTTAAAGTGACATTAGTTTTACTCTGTTTTAGCCTCTTTCCCATATTTTTGTGTTCAGCAAGTCCTCATCTTAAACAGCTGCTGTCACCGGGATATTATAAGTTTCTATCTCTTACAGAAATGTATTCTTGTTATATATTTTTGAAAGTACCATTCATTGGTGATGCATCATATCAATTCTCTGTACTCTTAAAAATTATCTGAAATACTTGATCATAAAATCAAACTAAAGAACCAAGTTCTATTTGTTAGCTCCATTCCTGAGCCTGTCTTTGTGGGTACCTTTCAATGAAAGAAATCAAAGTGGCCTCTAAATCACAGGCCACTTTTTACTCTTCTGAAATTGGATTCCTTAGTTTTGTGTTGTTTTTAGGCTCTTTTTTGTTGATTATGTGAACCAAGCTCCCCATTGAACCTCCTGGTGACTTGAGTCAGCGTTGAGAGCTTGGAACTGGGAGCTCTGATTCCCTTTGTGGCTTTTTGACAATTACCTAACTTTGCTGTATTTCTTCATTGACACCGTTGGGATAATCGCCTTTCATACCTCGTGGGAGTATTGTAAGATTAATTAATGTTTGTAAAGTGTTTTCAGGATCACGATGAAAGGTATTAATTTGTAAGCATGTGGTATTATTATAATTATTATTAGTAATAGGGATGGTTGTTTAATGCAAATTTTCTTCTAAATGTAGTGTCATATTTTCAAAGGACAACTTCTTTCTTTGTGGCCAGATGTGGATACAATTAACCCTTTACCCTTTATTTTGAAGATACAATTAGCCAATTGTGTGTGCAATTAGATGTGTATGCAGTTTTTGCCTGAACAACTAATTACAGCCCTGGTAAAAGTTCTTTTGAAAACGCTGGCCCTTTGAATGTTGACTGTGTCTATCTGTGTAATAAGTAATTTGTGCTAAGCATATTTTGGGGCCATGGAGGCTCCTGAATATTAAAGAATTGCTTTTGCAATTACTTGGGAAAGATTTTATGTTCTTCATACCATAGCTTTGTATTTTGCCATTGAGCCTACAAGGCCTCTCACATGGTTCTAGTTTCAAAGGTTTTATTGGTTTTTCTTAATCTTGACATTCCGCTTAAAGATTTTCCACAAACTGCATTTTGTGAAACAGGTTTTTCTTTTGTAATTTTTTTCTCCTTTGAAAATTCCATTTCCTTTCTGTCTCCAATTCAAACATGTCATCTTATATCCTCCTTACTCACTAAAGAGAACTGATCCTCTCTTCCCAGATATGGCCTGGTGAAACCATTTTTACAGGGTGCTTTTAATCACTACAATGTAACTTCTGTTTATACGGAAGAGTAGAAAGCAAAATGAGGAGACCCGGAAGATAGTGTTATAGCCATTTGTCTCCACTAATCTCCTAAGTAAAAGGGGAAGGTTTTTGGCTTTTAATGGTAAGTTTACTAATGGTCTCTTTTAGGACATCTGCTCTCTAACAGTTCTCTTCAGTGATGATCATTGAACTCTACTTGCATAATGTACCATACTACCACCAAGGGGCATTTAGACATGGCCAGAGTACAGTTGTTAACTTCTAGGAGTTTAGAACAAACTGTTGACATAAGAAAGGTGCTTCTGGCTGGGTGTGGTGGCTCAAGCCTGTAATCCCAGCATTTTGGGAGGCCGAGACGGGCGGATCACGAGGTCAGGAGATCGAGACCATCCTGGCTAACACGGTGAAACCCCGTCTCTACTAAAAAATACAAAAAGCTAGCCTGGCGAGGTGGCTGGCGCCTGTAGTCCCAGCTACTCGGGAGGCTGAGGCAGGAGAATGGCATAAACCCGGGAGGTGGAGCTTGCAGTGAGCTGAGATCCGGCCACTGCACTCCAGCCCGGGCGACAGAGCGAGACTCTGTCTCAAAAAAAAAAAAAAAAAAAAAAATTTCTGTCTGCAGGCTGTAGTAAGTATTCTGCAGAGTGCAGGTGGGATTCAGTGGAGGTGGTGATCACATTGATTGGAGACATCAGGAGAAGCTTCTTCATAGTTGCATTTGAGGTAGGACCTAACAGGTCGGTCAGGTTTTCATAGACAAGAGGGAAAGTTTGATGGAAATGAGGGCAAGTGTTTAAGCAAAGGATTGGATCTACTAAAACATAAGTTCAGAAAAGAGTGATTTGTCTTACTAGAGTTGTAGTTATCTTGCAGAGGAAGGGATAGGAAATGAGACTGGAAAGGCAGCTTGGGGCCACAGTGTGGAGGCCCCTGAAAGTTTGGCAGAAAACTTTATACTTAATTCAGCTGACACTGTGGAGCCACTATTTTGATGGAGAGTGATAGACTAGAGCTGGGCTGTGAAATCAGGCAGGCCTTACCCTGCCAGATGAACTGCAGTGGAACAGGCTACAGGAGAACAGATACACTCAGAAGTGTCGTGGAAATTAAGACCAGAGTCATATCTGGACTGTTGGCATTGGGAGTGAAAAAGAGAGTTACTACACACATGAGGCATACTGTGGTGTTAGTATTTCTTGATATTGACAACTCTCCTGACATGCGACCACCAAGGGGGATTCAGAGATGGGCAAAGTACAGTTGTTACCTTCTAGGAGTTTAGAACAAGCTGTAGACATAAAGGTGCTTCTGTCTGCAGACTGTAGTAGGTACTCTACAGAGTGCAGGTGGTCAACATGACTAGGAAGAAAGAGGTAAGTACCTTCAGTTAAAGTAGGGTTGTCAGGAAGGGGGCAGATTTCAGAGAATAACTCTTGGTAGTTACCATACTTTGGCACATTTACACAAATAGGCAAAGATGGAAGGATAGGAAATATAACTACTGGAGCCTATTAACCTTTACACTGTGAAAAATGAATTAGAAAAACTACACATATATGCTAAATATACAAAAACATAGTCTGTGTATGTCTTTAATTATGGAATAGCAGCCAGAACATGGTGGTTACTTTTTTAGGTTTTATTTGAAATACTTGAAATGAAGATGCCAGAGAAGAACAGTATCCTATCTAATCTTACAAAAGTCTGCTTCCCATCTTATTCTGTCAAGCACTGGTTTCCAAGGAGATTCCATGGGTAATCTATCATGTCATCAGCCTCAAGAATGTGGAGATCTACCCACGTATCCCTAACATTTCTTTTCTTTTCTTTTCTTTTTTTTTTTTTTTTTTTTTTGAGATGGAGTCTTGCTCTGTCACCCAGGCTAGAGTGCAATGGCGTGATCTCAGCTCACTGCAAACTCTGCTTCCAGGGTCAAGTGATTCTCCTGCCTCAGCTTCCTAAGTAGCTTGGATTACAGGTGCCCACCACCAAGCCTGGCTAAATTTTGTATTTATTAGTAGAGACAGGGTTTCACCATGTTTGTCAGGCTGGTCTCCAACTTCTGACCTCAGGTGATCCACCTGCCTCAGCCTCCCAAAGTGCTGTGAGTGCATGGGCATGAGCCACCATGCCCAGCCTGTCCCTAACATTTCTAGATAACCTGATATGATCTATCATCTATAAATTTCCTATCCTGTTTCCCAGGCTTTTCATATTTTTAGGCTGCACTCCACCATGTCATTGGACAGTGTCTCAGTCTGCTCAGGCTGCTATAACAAAATACCATAGACTGGGTGGCTTAAACAACAGACATTGATTTGTCTCATGGTTTTGGAGGCTGGTAAGTCTAAGATCAAGATTCTGGCCAATTCGGTTCCTGATGAAGAACCCCTTCATGGCTTGCAGATGGCCACCTTCTTCACAGGCAAAGAAAGAACACTCTCTCCCTCTTCCTATGAAGCCACAAATCCCATCATGAGGGCCCTACCCTTATGAATTTCTCTTACCCTAATTATCTCCCCTAACACCTGATCTTCAAATACCATCACATTGGCAGTGAGGGCTTCAACATATGAATTGAAGGTATGGATGGGGGTGTAGGGTAGAGGAAGAGATACACAGTTAGTCCATAGCAGACAATAAGCTTGTAATTCAGGGAGATATTACCAATTATTTTTCAGGAAACTTACAATCAGGGCAGAAGGCAAAGGGGAAGCAAGGCACATCTTCCCACTGTGAAGCAGAAGAGAGAAAGAACAAAAGAAGCCACACACTTTCAAAAAGTCAGATCTCTTGAGAACTCACTCACTATCACAAGAACAGCATGGGGGAGACTGCCCCCGTAATCTAATCACCTCTCTTGACAGGTGGGGTTTACAGTTCGAGGTGAGATTTGGGTGGAAACACAGAGCCAAACCATATCATTAATCCTATTATGTTTTATTCACTTAATCTATCAAAGACTATTAGAAGTGTATTAGTCACTTGTCATCATTGTAATTCTGTCATTTTCTGTCTATATTTCTGCTTTTTTATTGTTTTCTGTGTATCTTGATATTGTTATTTGATACAAACTTTGTGACTCAAATTCCATTATAGAATTTATCTTTGATCAACAGCAAAAATGTCTTTATGTATTCTAAAAGTATTTTGCTATCACTTTTTTTTTTTTTTTTTTTGAGGCGGAGTCTCGCTCTGTCGCCCAGGCTGGAGTGCAGTGGCCGGATCTCAGCTCACTGCAAACTCCGCCTCCCGGGTTCACGCCATTCTCCTGCCTCAGCCTCCCGAGTAGCTGGGACTACAGGCGCCCGCCACCTCGTCCGGCTAGTTCTTTTCTCGATCAACACCACTTTTTAGTAGAGACGGGGTTTCACCGTGTTAGCCAGGATGGTTTTGATCTCCTGACCTCGTGATCCGCCCATCTCGGCCTCCCAAAGTGCTGGGATTACAGGCTTGAGCCACCGCGCCTGGCCTGCTATCACTTTTATATGACATTTTCATTGTAACTTCTGCTTTCTTTTTTTTTGCTTTTAAAAAAATCTTGCTCTGTGATTTTCATTTATTCATTCACTCGTTGAAACAACACTTTTTTTTTTTTTTTAGCTCTTAGCAATATATAGAAGTGAGCAAGACAGCCATGGTCCTTTTTTGGGGAGTTTATATTCTAGTGTGGGAAATTGTACAATAAACAAATAAAATAATTCTAATAGTGTTAAGTGCTATGAATAAAATAAAATAGTATGCTAACATGATAAACCGCATGATAAAAGGCCTTTAAGTAGCAGTGGAGATTATTTGCCAGTTAATAAAGGGATTTAAAACAATTACATTTACTGAAATAGCTGATATGTGTACGATGTTACATCAGTTATCTTATTTTAGGTTTTCTGAGGTTTTCTTTCCGTTTAGTTTGTAGTCCATTTAGTTTTTAGTTCCATTTAGTTATGAGTAATAAGATCTTGCTTTATCTGCTTGTTTTCTTCTCAATTGGTTTGGAAGATGATATTGTTTTTATTTACTTAAGTGAATATTTTTACATTCGCTGAAAACATTCTCTAATCTGAATTTTGCCTTTTTATCAAATCAAAGAATTACATCTTTTGCTTTATTCCTATAACATGAGAAATTTAATCATCCACAGTCTTGCTATTTTATGGTCTTTATTAATATAGTCTTAAAGATTCCATTTAATTAATTGTATTAACTGTTCTTAATAGGTTTTCTTAGCCGCAATAATTATACCGACTTCTATATTTAAAAGCTTTTAATGCTTACTGTCAATTTGTATACAATAATTTAACCTTTCTAAATTTCTTAATTTCAGTGGTAAACATGTTTACATATTACTTTATAAATGTCTTCAGTATATTATTACACCCTTGGATATTTAAAAGTGGTTTTCTATCGTCTTTACAAAGGAACAGTAATTTTACTAGCTATCAAAAAGTGTTACATTACAATCTTTTGTTCGCTCAAAATTATCACTCCATGGTTTTCTGGCCAACCTGATTTTTCTTCATTAATAGGGAATATGTTTTATATTTTCTGTTTCATGCTATATTTTAGAAATTTAGAAATTTACTATATATCAAGATAAGTGTGTCTCAAGGATGAGTAAGAGTTAGCAAAAACAGATTGCATAGTCAGCTCTGCAAAGGTCTCTGATATTGGTATATCTCACATAATACAAAGTAAGTAAGTATGTTTACTATATTTAAAGAAATAAAAGGCAAACTTAAAATATTATAATGATCATAAGACTTAAAAATTACGTGTATTTGGAAAAAAATGGAACATTAGAAATTAAAAAGTCATTCAATGCATAGGTTAAAGAGTATATTAGACATAAGCATAAGATTTTATAGGCTAGAAAACAGATCTGAAGGATTATCAGAATGTAACACAGAGAGACATAGAAATGCATAATAAAAGCATGGAGGATATAATGAAGAGGTGTGTCTAACATCTATCTTAATGAAGAGACAAGGTCAAAGAATGGGGCAGGAACAATATAGGAAAAGATAGGAGCTAAGAACTTTCCAAAACTAGTAAAAAAAAATTAGTCTTCAGATTTAGAAAGCCCCCCAAATATAAAGAAGAATAAATGAAAGAAATCCACATTAGACATATGATAGTGAATCAGTATAACACCAAAGACAAATAAAATGACCTTAAAAGACTGCCTTAAAGGAATTAACAGACCTAAAGCTGATTTGTCAGTAACAGCGCTGGATCCAGAAGGCAGTCAAGTAATATCTTCAAAGTGGTGAGAAAATATAACTCAATCTAGAAGTCCATGTTTAGCAAAAATTTGAAGATTAAGGGCAAAATAATTTTTTTCAGATATATAAAACCTGAGTGAATATGCAGCAAGAGACTCTCTCTAAAGGAAATTCTAAATGATATACGTAGGCAGAAGGAAAATGATCCCAGATGGACGACGTGAGCTACAAGAGGGAATGACGAACTAAGAAAGTGGTTTATATGAGAATAAATCTAAACTAAAATTGATTGGTGAAACAGTAATGTAATGGTTTATAGCAAACAACTTCGTAGAGAAGTGATTAGAGTGAAAGCATTCTGAAGTCCTTGCTTTATGTAGGAAGTTGGTTAAAACAAAAACAAAAATCACTGACTAGGTATGCATGTTAACATTTCTCGGGTACTCACTAAAGAAAAGAAATAGTATAACTCTAAACTAGTGGAGATTTAAAAAGGAACAAAAAAAGTTTGTCAACGCAAAAGAAGTTAAGAAAAGAGGAGAAAAAGGAGGGGAGACAAAGCATAACAAGATGATATAACAAATGTGAATATATCGGTTACTATAATATACATAAATTAAATCCTGTTAAAAAGCACAGCTTATTAAATTCAAAAGATAGACTAGCTTTAAAAATCTAAATACAGTATTGTGGTTTATGTGAAAACCCTACATAAGTGTACATAAAGGTTTTGAAAAATAGGGTGGCATAACTACAAATATAGGTGGAATGAACTTTAAGGCAAAAGGTGTTACCAGAGATAGAGGGTCACTAGATAATGGTAAAAGATTCATTTCACCAGGAACATATGACACTTGTAATGTTGTATGCCCCCAATAACAGACTAAAATTAATAAAGTAAAAAATGGACAGAAACACAAGGATAAAAAGAAAAAATATCATCAGAATTGGAGGTTGGAATCTACTTCTTTTAGTAATTGATTTATTGAATAGACCAGGGATCAGCAAACATTTTCTGAAAGAGAGGCCAGATAAATATTTTAGGCCGTGCAGGGCACATATAGTCTGTTTTGTGTGTTCCTCTTCGCACCATACGTAGCTCGTTGGGCCATGCAACAACAGGCTAAACAGATTGGGCCCACAGGGTATAGTTTGTTGACCTCTGAAATAGTAAAAATCAGTGAGAGAATAAATTATTTGAGCAACAGAGTTAATAAGGTTCATGTTGACCATACATGTATAGAAGAGACATTCTTCTCAAGGATGCATGGAAGATTTATGAAAATAAAAAGCATACAGGACTACAGAGCAAATATCAATAAACATTAAAAGATTATTATCTTACAATCAACATTATCCAGTCAACTAATACAATTAGAAAAACTACTTTTAACAATAATTTGGCATTTCTTTATTAAATATGTGATTCTTTCATGATCCAGCAAGTTCACTCCTGGTCATGTGCTCTAGATGAACTCTTGTACACTAATAGACATACAAGAATGATCACAGTGGTAGTAGGAGCTGGAAACAACACAAATATCCATCGTCCACAGAATGAATAAATAAATAATGTTTATTCACAAATGAAATACTCTAAGGATATGAAAATAGATTTAAAACTGTCACATGGCAATATGGATGAATCTTAACATAGTTTTAAGAGAATAAAGCAAACCACAGAAGAATACATACAATTATGAAATTCAAAATATGCAAAGCTATCCAATATATTATTTAGAGAGAGATATATAGATGTATCGATCTATATATTTGTCATGTAGCAATAAAGAAGAGCAAAGCAAGAATAGACACAAAATTCATACTAGCATTTACTTTCTAGTAGGGGAGGAAAAGGAATAGATGGGAGTGAGAGCAAAGTCCAGAGTTCCTGGTAATGTTCTGTTCCTTAAATTGTGTAGTATAACACAGCTGATTGTTGTATTTTATTCTTTATGCCTTACACATATTATAGTATCTCCTCATTGTTTTAATAAATGAAATAAATTACACAGTGGGGATGGAGTAAGGAAGTATGGAAACAGCGAGGGTGGGCACTTTTTTTGTTTTTTGAGACTGAGTCGTGCTCTGTCATCACCCATTCTGGAAGGCAGGGGCATGATGATGGTTCACTGCTGCTTCAACCTCCTGGGCTCTGCCAATCCTCCTGCCTCAGCCTCCCCCAAGCTGGGACAACAGACACATGCCATCATGCCAGGCTAATGTTTTAAAAAATTATTTGTATAGATAGGGTCCCCCTATGTTTCCCAGACTGATCTTGAACTCCTAGGCTCAAGCCAGTCTCTTGCCTCGGCCACCAAACCCAGCCAGATGAACACTTTTTTTGAGACTTTTTACTCTTGCTATACACGAGAGCAGAGCAATAGAGCAGTAGGTTGGAGGGAGACATGAGTAAAAGGATTTCTTTGTAAATAGGACTTACACGAACATGTTTGAATGCTAATAGGAATGATCCGGGAGAGGGGGGGGAAAGTTATAATAAGGAAGAAGAGAAGGTAGTTTCAAGAACAAAGTTCTTAAGAAGCCATGCAATCTACAAATGAGTGGTTTGGCCTTAGGGTCAATTTGACAAGTTTAATGGGGATTGGGAAAGAATATATGGTACGGTTGTACGTAAGTTGGTAGAGTTGTTTGTGGGAAGATGAAGATCACATCTAGAGATTTATGACCATAAATTTAAAATGAAACTAGTCATCATGATTCTGTGCTTTCCTTCAACTCATATCCAGCTGCTCAAGTGCATGCAGGTTTGCAGTTGGCAGAAAATTGGGCTTAACTGAGGTTGAGGTTTTGCTAGCTGAAAACATGGTAGGAACAAACAGGGCAATGGAATTGAGGTGTATACAATGATGAAACAGAGAATTCAAGCTGGATAAAGAAAGACTAGACATGATGGTGTCCTGGACAGTGCAAAAATGGACCCCCCATTTTTGGGGCAGGGCAGGTCACAGAATTGGCAGAGTATAGCTTCCAGAGTATGTGAGGTAGATTGTTAGGTAATTAGAGTTCTGGGGTTAGTGTAGTTGTTAGTGTCAGGGTCTAAGATGATCATGGGAATATCCAGCTCAGTAGAAAGAAAAGGATTTTGGAAGACCTGGAACTGAGAGAATGAAGTATTGGATGGGTTGTATATGCTCGTGGTCTTCAACCCTGACTACACATCAGAACAATCTGAGGGACTTTCATAGAATATTGATGCCCCAGCCCCACCCCAGACCAATTAAATCAGGATCTCTGGATGTGGTTTCTGGGGAATTTATATTTTTAAAGAACTCTCTAGGTGATTATAGTGTGCATTTAGGTTCACATAGACCTGAGATACCACAGGTCTATGTGAATGTTAGCATTGCCAAGCCAATTCTTCTTTTATTGCTAAGCCAATAAAAGAAGCAGTAGACAGAACGGTTGTAGACTGGGGAACTATGAGAGGAAGCAGGAATGATTCCGAGGATCTCTGACTACTTGAATGGTACTTAGCACAATTTATTGTATATAGTGTGCACTCAATTAATGGTAGCTCTTTTTATTTTTGTTATTATTGTCATCATCATCATTATTATTGACAGTGGCAACAGCAGGAACATTATCCTGGGGAAAGTCTCCAGATGTTTTATCAAAGGTTCTTCACAGAAGGTTAAAAAGCACTAGTTTTAGATGATCATCAAGGAAACTTCCTAATAAAGTTTGGCAAAAAAGCTAGTAAGTTGGCAGTATTCTGAATTGACCTTCCACAGTTGTGAAGCTGGGAGGAGTTGCACCCCATCATAGCCTGGCTTAGCAGTCTGCAGATGTGAGAAGCGAACAGGTTAGGAGTTGAGTACCTTCTTTACTATTGTCAAAACCTAAAGGCTAAGACAGCTCATTGCTATTTTCCCACTAATAGGAACCTTAGAGCCTTTTAGTTGTATTTCAGTGTACCTGTGCCAGGGTTGGGATTGGGAAGAGGAGACAGGGATTAAACATATAACATTATAATATTTTATTTTACCTTCCCAAATTACTTTGTGAGCATTTATACCCTCTTACTCCCTTCTCTGCAAAAGGAGGAGAAGTATTAGGGTGAACAGTACTATTTAAAGCTAATGTGTACTTGTGGGTACTTTAGTGACTCCTGAAGTTGTGGTTCCATTAAAGAATGCAAGGAATTATAGGTACAAACTGTCAATGTAACAAGTGATCTTTTTTTTTTTTTTTTTTTTTTTTTTTTTTGAGGCCAGGTGTTGCTCTGTTGCCAAGGCTGGAGTGCAGTGGCACGATCATGGTTCACTGCAGCCTTGACCTTTCAGGCTTAAGCGATCCTCCCTCCTCAGCCTCCCAAGTAAACTGAGACCATAGGCATGCACCACCACACTTGGCTAATGTTTGTATATTTTGTAGAGTCGGGTTCTCCTTATGTTGCTCAGGCAGGTCTTGAATTCCTGGGCTCAAGTGATCCTCCCATCTTGGCCTCCCAGAGTGCTATGATTACAGGTGTGAACCACCACACCTGGCTCACAAATGATCACATTTTTGTACAATTGCATACAAAAATATATGTTAATATACATTCACTGAATCGCTGGGAAAGCTGGCATGCAAGCAGCTTAGAAAAGACAGTATCAAAGAAAGAATTAGAAAATATTCCCATCTGGAACATTCTAGAATAGTTCTCTTCTAATTTGAAGAGTAATGAGATACATCTCTCTCTTATATCCAGCGAGATTTTAGCTTGCTATAAAGAGACATACCTCCTGTGTTTTGTTTCCAATTGTCTTTACACTCCATAATAATTCATGTCAGCTTGTATTATAAGTGAATAAAATATCTAATTTGAAAACCTATCATCTGATATGGGATGCCATACACTTTTCTTCATGGCCCTGTATGAAACAAAAATAATGATGACAACATTGGACAATGACACCAGGCAGTAAACTGTACAGTGTCTCCGTTGGGTATGTTAGGTAAGCAATAACAGTGAACTAAAGTTTATATTTTATAAACCAATCATTTTTTGATACTTTCAGCAATGTCTTTGTCCTCATTTCAAGCTTGAAATTCCCAACTATTCATTTATAATCGCATGACACTGAGTGGCTTAGTTCTGTGAGCCCCAGTTCTTTCTCTGTAAAATGAGGATAACTCTGCCTTCTGCACAGGGGTGGTGTTAAAAGCAAATGATTGTGGAAATGCTTTGCAAATTAGAAATTTCTACACATAATGGTTTTTTATCATCGTTTATTTTTTGTTGTTGTATTTCTAATCCAAAAAGTGGAACTTATTTTGATAAGCACAACCAAGACCTAGACAGCTTTAAAACCTGATTTGGCATTGCCAATATGACACAAGGTCTTTAGACATCTTATTTCCAACTTGTGATTGTGATCCATCAAATTTTAGAATGATTTATTAAGGTCTAAAAGACAAATAGTACTGTATTTTCTGATAACCTGTGGGCAATTCCCTGATGGTATTGAGTAAAATGTGGCAAGGCAAATTAAGTTACCTTTTTTTTAAAAAAAAAAAACTAATATTATATGGGTATTTCACTAAGAAAGCTTATTATCTGAAGAAAGCTATTATTAAAATAAAGAGTGCATCCCTTACTCAATATGTATTCTTCAGAATGTTGGTCACTGGTGATCCATCCTTGTTTCTTTTAGCCTATCCTGAGAAAATTCTTTTTCTCCCCATTCAATAAATATTTAAGCACCTGTGATATGCCAGCCATGATACTCAGGGATGAAGATAGACTACAGTTATTGTTAAAAAGGTAGACACTGTCCATGCCCTTCCAGACCTCTCAGTCTATAAGGGACGAAGGTAGTTACAAAAACCCAATAGGGTCTGTCCTGTGACTGTGAAGGGGGATGCCATGGGCCAAGTGGATACTCTTGCCATTTCTTAAATAATATGGCTCTGTTTGAGATGGTTCATCCAGTACTCCCAGCCCTTCAAAGAGGGATTTTTCTGGACATACAAATTTAAGAGTTAGTGAGCTGATTTTGCAGAAAATAAGTAAAGTCTCCCTGCCACTTTAAGAAAGAAAAGCAGAAGATGCCATTTTAAGCTCACTGCTTTTTAAAGCTGAGCATTTGACTGCAAAGTTTGTGAAAGGTCAGTTGCTTTAGCACGCAGGTGTCCCTATCGGGGTCCAGGCTTGTCTGTTCTGAGATTCACTGTGAAGCTGAACATCTTTCTTGGCTGAATCAGTTGCTCATTGGGTGGTTCTAGAACTAAAATGATTGCTAAAGACTGGTAGATTCTCCTGTGAAGAATAGTAAGCCTGTTTTAAAGTGAAAGATTGTTAGAACTTAGAGTACTGTTCTGATTGCTTAGAGAGCTTTATGTACCTCCCTATTTATTTAAACTAGTCTCTGAGTGGATTGGCAATGAAGAATAATATTCGTATTCTAACACACACAATGTATGAAAGGAGATGAAGTATACTACTTAGAGTTGTCTTATTTATTATTACCTAACATTTTATTGTGCTGGATATTTGGATGGAGTTCAAACTTGTTCATGAACGTGGACCTAGTAGGCTGGAAATAAACTGAAGACCTAGTAAAAAAAGAGATGTAATGAAAGAGTTGCTGTGTTTTCTGCAGTGAGGATTCCTTGTCACTTCATGGTTCGTAGATAAAATCCTTTCCACCCAGGAAAAATTATACTTCCACAATTTACCAAACGGACAGAACAACTAACCTGCCCCAGGCCAAGTAATGTCAATTCTATAATCCCCTAAAACCATCCCTCCCCATAATTGCAAAAACTAACAGGGAACCCCCACCCGATGGCCCCTGCACCCTCGCCTGCCATGCTTTCTGTTTAAAATTGACATTTGCTTGCAAGAGTAAACTGAGGGAGATACTAATTCTTGGTTTATGACAAAGTGTTCTTTCTGGCTTGCCAGTAGGAATGAATGAATGCTTTTACATAATGCCTGAATACTTATCCTAAATTTATAGCCACCTTCTACCTGACTAGATAAAAATATATGGACAAAATTATTTTGAGGACCACTCTGGTCCCCTCCTCTTCTTTCTCTTAAGAGGCTGGCACAGCATTTCCCACATATCCTGTATGTGGTCACTTGCAGATGTGATTATTGCAGAACCTTAATCTGAATCTCAGAATGGAAACTTGTTGACATGAAGGCACAAATTCTGACACAGTCCAGAATTTTTTTTTTTTTTTTCTTTTTGCTTTCAACAGGCTCTGTGCTGCAGACTTATCATTTCTCCTTTCAAGGTGCAGCTAAATGTTTGAATACTATCTATCGCGTAGGTCCTGGTTGTTTTAAAGTGTCGTACCTAACCATGTCTCTGCTATTAACTTCTATTTTGTATTGTTAGTATGTCCTCTTAAAGGAGCCCAGGTGGATTTTATAGCATTGACTGGCGTTGGTAGTATCTTCCCCAACATCACCGTGTTGCAATTGGTATTCATTGACGTTCAGGTCAAAATGATAGCCCTTCTTTTGGTATGACTTCACCTAACACATGATTATCTGGATTCTTTTTTCTTATCTTTTTTCCATTTTAGTTCAAAGTTAGACTGTAAGAAAAAAAAGGTAGACTCTAAGAACACAAGGCTGATTCATTAAGTAGGTAATTTTTTTCTTAGGTATCTACCATCTGCAGGTTTCTCATCCCTACCCTCCCATGCCATGTAAGATGCTAGTGATCCAACTAATATGTTAAACACATTCATATAAAATATTAGGGACCCCTTCATTTACTATGTACAGCCTTTATGCTTCTAAAAAGATTTTTAGTTTGCATTAAGAACTTATCTTTTTACAATTTATACTTTAAAAGAGTAGGAAAAACGTGGGTAATTTCTGTTTAGTACAAAGGAAACCCCAGCCAAGGTGAACTTTTTTAAATAAAAAAATTTACATAAATTATTACATAATAGACTTCTAGGGCTGCACTGTCCAATATGGTAGCCACAGTCACATGTGGCTGTTGAACACTTGTAATGTGGGTAGTCTGAATTGAAACATGCTGTAAGTGTAAAATACACACTGGATTTCAAAGTCTTCATAAAATGAATTTAAAATTGTCATTAATAATTTTTTATACTGATTTTTTTTGAACTGACATTTTAGATATATTGGGTTGAATAAAATATATTATTAAAATTAATTTTAGCTGTTTCCTTTTCCTTTTTTACTGTGGCTACTGGGAAATTTTAAATTACATATGTAGTTCTTATTAATTTCTACTTAACAGAGCTGCTCTATAGGGATAAAGATCTTCTCATCTAACCCTGTCATTTTAGAGTTTAGGAAACCTCATAGAATTTAGAGAATTTAAGTGACTTACTTTAGGTCACATAGCATTTTAGTATAGTAGTAAAGCTTGAGACTAGAAATTTCTTTTAAATGTTAAGACCAGTGCCCTTCTCAGTGAAACTAGCTTTTTGTGACTCTGATACTTTTATTATAAGAGGAAATGTCTATTCTTCAGAATTTTTCACTGAACTCTTTAAAGCAAAGAGTCTCTTTATACTGTAGGTAAATGTTCCTTTTTGTTTCATAAATTTGAAATACCAGTTATTAGCTATTCTAAAAATGGCGATGGTTTTCCCTATGAAAACCTTACACACAGAACCGTTATGGCAGCAGAAATATTTTGGAAATAGATCTAGTTAATACTGTAGTAGAGTTTTCAAATTTCCTTGCACACTTGTAATACAAATATGTCATAAATTACAAATTTTTATTGGGTATCTTCCAATAACAGCTATCATGTTAGCATATAACTGGGAAGGGATACCAGTAAGAATAAAGCCTCTAGGCTATGTATTTCCTTGGTAAATCGTTAATACTAGGCAACTAGTTATTTTCTCTTGCTAAGCTTTAACACTCTCTTTGCTAGTATTGTGAGAACAGTCTATATTTGAGTGAGAGATTTACTCATGCATAGTAAAGTAATCCAGAACTCAGTTCTTAAGAACAGTGTAGAGTAGTGCTCTGTGATATATGAACTGTGACCTTGGGCCATTTATTTAATGTGTCTGTGTCTCACTTTCCTATCTGTAAATTGGGGGTAATACTATTTATCTGTAGGGTAGTTGTGCAGATTTAAATGACACATGTGTAAAGAATATATAGCATGATATTCCATATCTCATAGTATCCATTTTATCTCAAAGAAAAGGTAAAGATCAAATATTTATCTTTTCTTTAAAATATCTTTACTCTTCTTCTGTTCCCTAGAAATCCTCCACCACTAAACTAAGAGTTCTTGGTCAAATCTGGTTATAGTGACATCTTATTTTCCATAGATATATACAAATTTGTAATTATTACCTGGAAGAGATATTACAATTCATACAACTCTAATAGCTGGAGATATTTTCATTACAAATATGATGTTCATAAAATATCACATGTATAAAGTAAAATGTAAACAGATGAGACTATCTTAAAACGCTCAGCTGAGTAGTAATATTTTTAAATTGGATTTTCAAAATCATGGTAAAATTTTGATATGCTTTGATGGCTATTCCAAATACTGCTATTATAACACTGAATTGGATTTTAAAACTTGATGTGTATTGAGAGTTAGATTGTTAAAACCAATACTTTTCAATAATAATTGTTCCAAAATTTCAAATATTTTAACATGGAAGTATGGAAATTGAGTCACACAAGTTTACTTAAAAGACTTTTCATTCTATTTTAAAAATATATTTGATCATAATAATTGTTTTAAAGTGATACAGCTTAGGGTGACCAATGAGCATGATTTGCCTGAGACTGTCCAGTTTTAGCATTGAAAGTTCTGCATTCCCGGAAGCAGTTTAGTGCTGAGCAAACCAAGATGGTTTTCACTCTAGCTGATGCTTCACAATTTACATAGCTTTGTGTGTGTGTGTGTGTGCGTGCGTGTGTGTGTGTGTGTGTGTGTATTTATATATATATATTCTCACTAGATCTCTGTGAGATAGGAATGACAGTATTGTCATCACCATTTCATTGGAGAGGCCACATGCTCAGTTACCCTGGCTGTCTGAATTAGCTTCAGGTTCTATTTTTTATGACATTGTCTCCTTTCCTCCAGATTTCAGTTGAAACCTCACCTTCCCAGTGAGCATTTCTCTGAATGTGCAGTCAAAATTAGTTGTCTTTTGCCCACTTCATCCCTACTGCCCATCCCATTTCATTTCATTGCATGCTGCTACCCCTTGTCACACTTGCCACAGTTGGTTTCCTAGTGTTTTTCCCAAGTTCTGCACTGGACTGTAATTCTCACCAAGGCAGCATCATGCACTCTTCCCTACTCTGTTTGGTGCCAGACACATTATAGGGACTCAAATCTAAATGAAGCCTTGCTATGTTGCCCAGGCTGGTTTTGAACTCCTGGCTCAAAGCAATTCTTCTGCCTCAGCCTTCAAAATGTCTGGATTACAGGCGTGAGCCACCCAGGATGCACATTTTTTAACTGTAAAAACCAAAACCATTATCTATACCCATTTGGCCAAATTTCTTTTTTTTTTTTTTGAGACGGAGTCTTGCTGTGTCTCCTGGGCTGGAGTGCAGTGGCTGGATCTCAGCTCACTGCAAGCTCCGCCTCCCGGGTTCACGCCATTCTCCTGCCTCAGCCTCCGGAGTAGCTGGGACTACAGGCGCCCACCACCTCGCCCGGCTAGTTTTTTGTATTTTTTTTAGTAGAGACGGGGTTTCACCGTGTTAGCCAGGATGGTCTCGATCTCCTGACCTCATGATCCGCCCGTCTCGGCCTCCCAAAGTGCTGGGATTACAGGCTTGAGCCACCGCGCCCGGCCCATTTGGCCAAATTTCTTAAAGCCACTTGGTTTTTTTTTACATGTAGTTACAAAATTCTTAAGATATTTTTAGCTGACAGTCATCTTTTGATGTATCAAACCAATATGAATTAAGTCAATGAGGAATTTTTAAACTTATTAAAGAAATGAATTGTTGAAAGATACCTGTAGAAGCTCCTTTGAACTAATGATGTATTATCTGGCATAGCATTTTGAAAAATGATAATTTTTAACAATTGTTACCATTATTAATTGACTAAAGTATAGCCTGTTTCAACTTACTAGTCTCTGTTTCATTTTTCCGTCAAATAACTGATTTTAACAAACTCTGTTATGCTACTAAATGTTTCAATATATACATTATGGCCAATCTGTGTTTCAGTTTGCCATCTCAAAATAAAATGACACATGATTAATGCTTTCAGAAAGAAAACACATTTTAGCAATTTTTAATACATTGCCTTGAAATTGGTAATTGGGTTGAAGTTACACAAGTGTTGGTTGGTTTCCTGCAGGAAGTCTTCAGTTTCTATATCAACAGTTGGTCTGGTGTCTAAAGTGTTCACAGTTTGGTTAAAATTATACTCAATACCAAAGATAGTACTTCCACCAAGGAGGGTAGAGTCAAATAACACTTACAGTGTTCTCAAAAATGACAATAGAGGATATGCCAAATCAAGCTTACTATTATTGAGATGTTTGCTTGAAAAAGTTATTTTTGTGAGCATTGTTAAAGGAAAGGAAAGGGAGAGATTTATGAAATCTTGCCTGGAAGGTGACACAGGGGTTTGAAAGCCAGTAAATCATTATAAAAATTGTAATTATTTATTATTCAGTCATCAAACTTAAAGGAAAAGACAACCAGAAACTCAAGTTTGCTTTTAGGATTATTAGGTCAATTATCAGTATTTTTGAAGGAAAAAAATTTTTTAAGCTATCCATATGCTGGCAATTTTTTCATATTTTACTGCCAACTTTATTTAAACTATTTTCTCAGTTTGCAAGGATAGCAATATAATTTCTTTTGTTCTTTGAAAAACTCTGTATGCCACATTCTTAAAGTGTTATTGGTCTACCTATTATGTAAGTTATGATTCAATTTTATATTACTTGCACTTCTTATAATGAAATATTTCCCTTATGTTGAAATTTAGGATAATGCTAAGTAAGATGGACTTGATGGACATGTTCAAGTTTCATTATAGAGAGTGAAGGAATAGTAACTAACATTTATTGATTACTTACTGCATTCCGCATTCTGTATTGAGGATCTTTACAAATATTATCTCATTCAATCCTCACATCTTACAAATAGATTCATTTATTCCCATTTTTACTGCCCATCCCATTTCTTTTCATTGCATGCTGCTCCTCTTTATAACACTTCCCACAGTTGCTTTTATTGTGTTCGAGAATAAAAAGTAACTGCAGTGCAGAAACATAAGGAAGCTTTTCTAAGGTCACACAAATGGGGAGCTGTTAACTACTATATTTATGTTGTGTCCTATAGTTCAACACAGTTCACTGTAAAAGTAGTTGTAGGGTTATGCACATAGAAGTTTACCCAGCGTAAAGCTAAGGAGTGTGGCCAAGAGCAAGACAGGTACTGTGGTCTAGTGGATTCTGGGAGGTCTTCTGAAGGAAGGATAGAGGACGACACCACTCCATGACCCAACCCTGCAATGGTCATTCATTCAACAGTATTTATTGAGTGTCTACTGTGTACCAGGTATTCTGCCATGTACTGCACATACAACAGAGTGGACAGGGACCCTGCCTCATGGAGTTTACCTTTTAGTAGGAGATTCAGATAAAAAACTAAACTAAAATAAAAATAGGCAAATAAATAAAATTACATCAGACCATGGTAAGTAGAGCAAATGAAATAACCTATGGAGTGAAATAGAGAGCAGTGTAGAGAATGGGGATAAAGGGATCATCTACTTTAAGATGGAATGGAAAGAGCAGGCCTCTCTCAGTGGTTTTAAGCTGAGACTTTTAAAAGTTAGGAGGATATGCTCAGTGGGAAGCAAGGAGTTTTAGATAGAACTGTGGAGCAAAGGCAAATTAAAATATGATGCCTTTTCACATTCAGATTGGCAAAGTTTAAAAAGTCTGAAAACACCCATTTTGATGGTGTTGTCGGGAAAAGGAAAACCTTCACGCCCAGTGTAAGTCTATACAACTACACTAGAGACCAATTCGGCAATAGCTAGTAATTGTAAAGATACAGTTTTGTGTATAAATCCTAGAGCAATTATTCTTACAAGAAGTTTTAAAAACTATGTACCCCCATGACATTTTTAAGCTATCATAAAACTTGTCCTTTATAACTTTAGTAGTTACAAAGTAACACTTACAGTGTTCTCAAAAATGACAATAGAGGATATGCCAAATCAAGCTTACTATTATTGGAATGTTAGAATTTTTTACATATTATAAATATTGATATTTAAATATGAAACTCTAACATCATTCTTTGAAATATATTTAATAATGTATCCAATGGAATTGAGATCCCATAGCAATTTAATACATTACATCATCCATTTAAAAAAATACATGAACAAGCTAAGCTCTTTCTCAATTCAGAAATTTTACATCATTCCTTTTTCTCCTTGAACTCAGATTTCCATCTACTTCCCCCCAAAGAATTGTATCTTTTATCTTGAAAGTCTTTTATTGATCACAATATCATATTTCTTGGCAACAAAGAAAATTGATAGAAGTTAATTTAAAATATGTGTATATTTACCATGACCATAAGGCCAAGTGTTATAAAATTTCTTCTGACTTATTATTTTAATTATTTCTGGTATATAATCAGTCAAAACAATATAAGTAATTCCAAATTTTGACAATTATTAAGCATGAAGGTAATTTTTTAAGAAAGGTATGTCTTAATGTGATGGAAGAGCTTGATTTTTTTCAATTAATTCATATATCTGAGGATAATTGTTACTAGAATAATGCTAACAATAAAATGAAGGATTTGGGCCACTAATGATTATAGGATGGAAGGGGGTCTTACAAAGGTGTATTTAGTGATTTTTAAGCACTTTATATAGTAGAATATACAACATTTCTTTTAGGTTCATCTAAATACTATAGATGGGTTACAATAAATTTTAAAATGAATGTGGATTTATGATATCCAAAAATATTTGGGGAAAAATGAAGATACTTATTTTATGAGTCTAATTAAGTGTTTGAAGATATATAAAACCTAACTATGACCAGTATGTATCTTTTTACTTGAACATGTAGCTTTGATATGTTGGAAGTAAAAGTGAAATTTTCACAACTAATCTACTCTGCCTCTTATAGATTGACCTATTCTGAATGATTCTTACAAATGGAATAATATAGTATGTGGTCTTTTGTGACTGGCTTCTTTCATTTAGTGTAACGTTTTCAAGGGCCATCCTTGTTGAAGGAGTACTCCCTTCCTTCTCATTCCTTTTATTGCTGTATAATGTCCCATTGTGTGGCTATACTGCATTTTGTTTACCTATTCATCAGTCTATGAATGTTTGAGTTGTTTTCACCTTTTGACTATTGTAAATAATACTATTCTGAATATTTATCTACAAGTATTTGTTCAAATGTCTGTTTTCAATTTTTTTGATACATACCTAGGAGTAGAATTGCTGGGTCTTATATAACTCTCTTTAACCTTTTGAGAAACTGCCAGAACATATTCCAAAGTAGCCGCACCATTTGCACTCCCACCAGAAGTGTGGGAGTGTTCTAGTTTCTCCACATCCTGACCAGAAGTTATTATCTGACTTCTTGATTATAACCATCCTGCTGGGTGAGAAGTGGTATTTCACTGTGGTTTTGATTTGCATTTCCTTGGTGACTAGTACTATGCTTATTGGACTTTTGTATATCTGCTTTGGAGAAATGTCTACTCAGATCCTTTGCTTATTCTTTTTAATTCATTGTCTTCTGAGTTTTTGTGGTTTTTAAAAAATATATTCTAGATGCAAGTCCTTTATCAAATATATAATTTTAAAATATTTTCTCTCATTCTGTGGGTTGTCATTTTACTTTTTGATAATGTCCTTTGAAGCATAGAAGTTTATATTTTTGATGAGGTCTTATCTACTTTTCCTTTTGTTGCTCCTGCTTGCAGTGTCATACGTATGAATCCATTTCAAAATGTGAGGCCCTGAAGGTTTACCCTTGTGTTTTCTTCTAAGAGTTTTATATGTTAGCTTTTATAGGATTTTGATCCATTCTGAGTTAATTTTTGTATATGGTTTGAGATAAGGGTCCAATTTAATTATTTTGCTGTGACTATCCAGTTATCCCAGCAATATTTGTTAAAGACTATTCTTTCCACATTGAATGGTCTTGGCACCTTTATTAAAAATCAGTTGACCACAGATACGTGGGTTTATTTCTGGATGTTTGGAAAAACTCAAACTGTTTCCTCTACTCTCACATCAACATAACAGCAGCCAACACAGAAGATTTCTGTGACCTCAAAATGTGTAGGAATATCACCCTACCAGCAAGCAGGCAATTAGTTCTGTAGAAGACATCTGCTAGGTGTCCTACAATTCAATTTTACTTCATCTTTTTCGAGATAGTGTCAGATCCCACAGATTGAGGGCTCAGTCCCCAAGATTGCCCCACACCTCAGACAGCAGTCACAAGTCCAGGCCCCTGGATCTTCTGACAGACCAGCTTTAAGTTGGGGTTGCCACGAACCCCACTTTGGGTTTGACTGCTTTACTAGAGTGGCTCACAGAACTCAGGGAAACACAAAGGATATTTCACAGGATACAAATAAGCAGCCAGATGAAGAGATACACGGGGTAACGTCTGGAAGGGTCATGAGTGCAGGAACTCTGACCCTGTGGAGCTGGCATGTGCTAACCTTCTAACACTTGAATGAGTTCCTTCCTATTAGCCTCCATATACTCAGCTCTGTAGATGCCCCCTGAACCCCATCCTCCTAGGCTTTTATGCAGACATCATTGGATAGACGATTGACAACTATGTAGAAATGTGACTGTACAAAATGGATATGATCTAATATTAATAAACTGAGTGGGGAAACCCAGCAAGACCTGTCCGCTCACATTCCTCTGGCCTTTCTGTGCAGCATTTCTTCCTCCAGGATATGAGGCAGGACCCTCTCTGGAATGAGGGTCGTATAGCCCAACATTCAGAGTAGAGTCCTGCCTTGGGCCATGAAAAGAGGGCGGGAGAAGGTCAGAAAGAGACAGTCTTCTTTCTGAGGCCTAAAGCACCTCAACATTATATAACAAAGGCTATGCGAGTTATTTGCCAGAAACTGTGGACGGAAACCAGTATATACATATATCATAATATCACACAGGACATTTAATTCATTTCATTGATCTATATCTCTCTCCTTATGTCAATACCACAGTCTCATGACTACTATTGCTTTGTAATAAATTTTGAAATCAGAGAGTAAGTCCTCCAACTTTGTTCTTTTTCAAGATTGTTTTGGCAATTCTGGCTTCCTGACAATTCCATATGAATTTTAGGATCCACTTTTCTACAAAGAAATCAGTTGGGATTCTGAAAGGGATTGCATTGATTTTGTAGTTCAATTTGAGGAGTATTGCCATCTGAACAATACTGTCTTCTGATACGTGAATGTGGGATTTTTTTTCCATTTATTTAGGTCTTTAATTTTTTTCTATTATCCTTTGTAGTTTTCAGAGTATGAGTTTTGTACTTCTTTCATTAAATTTATTCCTAGTCATTTGGTTATTTTTGATAGTATTGTAAATGAAATTATCTTAATTTCATATTTGGATTGTTCATTCCAAGTATATAGAAATACAACTGATTTTTGTACATTGATCTTGTACTCTGCAACCTGCTGAACTTATTTGTTCCAATAGTATTTTAATGAATTCCTTAGGATTTTCTGTATAGAAAATGATATCATCTGTGCATAGAGATAGTTTTACTTCTTCCTTCCTAATTTAGATAACTATTATTATTATCATCAATATTTTGCTTAATTGCCCGGACTAGAACCTCTGGTACAATGTTGAATAGAAGTAGCAAGAATGGATACCTTGTCTTGTTCCTGGTCTTAGGGGAAAAGCATCTAGTCTTTCACCATTAATTATGTTGTTAGCTTTGTTTTTCTATAGACACACTTTATCAGGTTGCAGAAGAGCCCTTCTAGTCTTACTTTTTTGGGTGTATTAGTCCGATCTCACCTTGCTATAAGGAAATACCTGAGATTGGATAATTTATAAAGAAAAGAGGTTTAGCCAGGCACAGTGGCCCACACCTGTAATACAAGCACTTTGGGAGGCCAAGGCAGGTGGATCCCCTGAAGTCAGGAGTTTGAGATCAGCCTAACCAACATAGAGAAACCCTGTCTCTACTAAAACTACAAAATTACCCAGGCATGGTGGTGCATGCCTGTAATCCCAGCTACTCAGGAGGCTGAGGCAGGAGAATTGCTTGAACCCAGGAGGCAGAGGTTGTGGTGAGCCAAGATCGCACCATTGCACTCCAGCCTGGGCAACAAGAGTGAAACTCCGTCTCAAAAAAAAAAAAAAAAAAAAAGATAAGAGGTTTAATTGACTCACAGTTCCATGTAGCTGAGGAGGCCTCAGGAAACTTAATAATCATGGCGAAAGATACCTCTTTATGAGGTGGCAGGAGAGAGAATAAGTGCCAGCAAGAGTAATGCCAGATGCATATTAAACCCTCGGGTCTCATGAGAACTCACTGTCACATGAACAACATGGAGGAAGCCACCCCCATGATTCAATTACCTCCCATTGTGTCTCTCCCACAACACCTGAATGTTATGGGAGTTACAATTAAAGATGAGATTTGGGTGGGGACACAGAGCCAAACCATACCATCCCACCCCAGCCCCTCCCAGATCTCATGTCTTCACGTTCAAAACACAATCATACCCTCCAAACAGTCCCCAAAAGTCTTAACTCATTCCAGCATTAAGCCAGAAATCCAAGTCCAAAGTCTAATCTAAAGCAAGGCAAATCCCTTCTGCCTATGAGCCTGTAAAATCGAAAACAGGTTAGTTACTTCCTAGATACAATGGGGGTACAGGCTTTGGGTAAATATACCTGTCGCACATAGGAGAAATTGGCCAAAACAAAGGGCTACAGGCCCCATGCAAGTTTGAAATCCAATAAGGCAGTCATTAAACCTTAGAGTTCCAAAATGCTCTCCTTTGACTCCATGTCTCATATCCAGGTTATGCTGATGCTAGAGGTGGGCTCCTGAGGCCTTGGGCAACTCTGCCTCTGTGGCTTTGCAGGGTACAACCCCTCGCAGCAGCTTTCAAGGCTGGCGTTGAGTGTCTGCGGCTTTTCCAGGTGCATGGTGCAAGCTGTCAGTGAATATACCATTTTGGGGTCTGGAGGATCGTGGTTCTCTTCTCACAGCTCCACTAGGCAGTGCCCATGTGTGGACTTTGCGTGGGGGCTCCAACCCCACATTTCCCTTCTGCAGTGCACTAGCAGAGGTTCTCCATGAGGGCTTCACCCCTGCAGCAAACTTCTGTCTGGACATCCAGGAGTTTCCATACATCCTTTGAAATGTAGGCAGAGGTTCCCAAACGTCAATTCTTGTCTTCCTTGTGCCCCAAGACCAACACCACCTGGAAGCTGTCAAGGCCTGGGGTTTGCACCCTCTGAAGCAACGGCCTGAGCTGTACCTTGGCCCCTTTTAGCCATAGCTGGAGTGGCTAGGATACAGGGCACCAAATCCCAAGGCTGCACACAACAGTGGGGGACCCTAGATCTGGCTCAGGAAACCATCTTTTCCTCCTAGGCCTCTAGGCCTGTGATGGGAGGAGCTGGTGCAAAGCTCTCTGACATGCCCTGGAGACATTTTCCTCATTGGGTATTTGCATTTGACTTCTCATTACTTATGCAAATTTCTATGGAGGGTTTGAATTTTTCTCCAGAAAATGGGTTTTTCTTTTCTACTATATCATCTGTATGCATATTTTTCAAACTTTATGCTCTGTCACCTCTTGAATGCTTTGCTGCCTAGAAATTTCTTCCACCAGATACCCTAAATCATCTCTCAAGTTCAAAATTCCACAGATCTCTAGAGCAGGGAAAAAATGCTGCCAGTCTCTTTGCTAAAGCATAGCAGGAATGACCTTTACTCCAGTTCCCATCAAGTTTCTTATCTCCACCTGAGAACACCTCACCCTGGACTTCATTGTCCATATCAGCATCAGCATGTTGGTCAAAGCTATTCAATAAGTCTCTAGGAAGTTCCAGACTTTTCCACATCTTCTTGTCTTCTTCTGAGTCCTCCAAACTGTTCCAACCTCTGCCCATTACCCAATTCCAAAGTTGCTTCCACATTCTGAGGTATCTTAAGCTATGCCCCACTACCTCGATACCAATTTATTGTATTAGTGTCTTCTCACATTGTTACAAGGAAATACCCGAGACTGGGTAATTAATAAAGAAAAGAGGTTTAATTGACTCACAGTTCTGCATAGCTTGGAGGGCCTCAGGAAACTTACAATCATAGTAGAAGGCACCTCCTCATAAGGCAGCAAGAGAGAGAATGAGTGCCAGCAGGGGAAATGCCAGATGCTTATACCCTCAGATCTTGTGAGAACTCACTATCACGAGAACAGCATGGGGAAAACCACCCCAGTGATTCAATTACCTCCCACCAGGTCTCTCCCACAACATGTGGGGATTATGGCGATTAAAATTCAAGATGAGATTTGGATGGGGCACTGCCAAACCATGTCATTGGGTGTTTTTTTTTTTTTTTCTTTTTATGAAAGGGTATTGGATTTTTTTCATGTTTTTTTCCTAAGCCTATTGAGTTGACCATATGAGATGGTCATGTGGTTTTAATTTTTTATTCTATTGATGTGATATATTACATTAATTGAGTTTCCCTAAACTCAAGTAAACCATACTAGGGGACAATACAAAGCTCATGCTACAGAAAAGCATATACTTTACATATATTGACCATACAGGTCTCTTTTCAAAAACAAATTAACTTTTGGATATAAAAAGTAAAACTGAAGGAATAGCATCAGTTGGGCACATTCTTGTGCAAGTGAGAATAGTTTTTATGTTTCCTTCTCACTGATTGTCTACTCAGAATTTTAAAAACTTTTCAACTTGTGATTTGCTTTTCTTTTCATAGTTGATGATCCCAGATATTTTCAATACTTTTTCAAGCAACCACCACAAAAATTCTATTTTGGACTATATCACATTAATCAGTTTCTGTTTAGGTTTTAGTTCAAAGCAATGAAATAAATAGGAAGTAAAATATACATATGGGTCTTTTAAAAAATCAACTGTAGTCTTTGAGCATGAAAACACCACTTTTTTTTTGTACTACTTTGGGCATAAATACTGATGATGTACTTCCCCTTTTTTTCCACATTTAAGGGTCCACCCAGGAGTTTACAACTATATTGAGTCCCGGAAATGTTCTCATTCTCTTTTCTAGCCTCTGATATAATCTCTTAGCATAATTGGTTCAGGAATCATGTTAACTGGGCCCAGATCATGCGTTTCAGCCTGTTAAAGGCAAGGTATATTTTCATTTCCTGAGAACAGATTGCAGCCCAGGTCCCAGCCATCTGGCACCTTCTTGCCATTGCTTGCCAAGTGCTATGGGCTAGAGAATGTGGGCAGTTGAATGCAGTCAGTCCCTGTTACTGGACAATTGGCCACAGAGGGCTTGTCTCAGGAAGAGTCGTACTCATGAACAAAGGACAGTGTGTTGTGACTTTAAGTTCTTAAATTTAACTGGAATACATTTGGTTAAGGTAAACAGTTATTTTTAAAATGTATTATTCAGGGATCACAACAGTGCTTTTAGGGATTAAAATAGTCCAAACAGCCTGTAATTTCAGGGTTTCTAAAATCCACATGGAATTAGCATATCGAGCTGGATATAAAAATGACACATAATACAACAGCCAATGCTTTTCCCCCTCCGAAAAAAATGGCATCCTCCATATTCCATCTGCTTTGTTTGTTTGTTTTGGGAGAAAACATAAGTATGATTATTAGAAAAGAATCTATAACCTTTTCTGAAAGAGAAGATAATCTTTGGTCTCTAGAAACAATAGCTTTGCATTTTAAAAGTGATGAAGTGAAATGTCCTTACACTCTGTTGGATTTGGGAAGCAGCATGAAATAGTGGTTAAGCTTATGACCCCAGAGTTAAACTGTGTAACTTCTCTGGACTTCAGTATTCCCCATTTGTTAAGTGGAGATTAAAATAGTACCTACCTCATAAAGGAAAAATTAAATTAGACTCAGGTAGAGAGCTTAAAACAGTGAGTGGCAAGTAAGTGCTCATTCAGTGTGAACTGATAACTGAGGTAGTAGAAATAGGCACACTGTCGGAAGCTTAAGACTGACTCAGCATAAAGCTAATGAAACTAAAATCGACAACAGCTAATATAATTTATTTATTAGTATGTATCAGGGCTCATATTTTAAACCACCTTATTTTTACCCTCAGGAGTGAACCATAAATTATTTAGTTTCTTCAGAGAATTCTTACTATTAACTCACCTGCAAAGAGGGCAGAGGAGGGAAAAACAGAAGCTCTGTTGGGCTGTAAGCATAGTTTCCATACACTTAAAAACACTTTGGGAAATTATAGGTGTTCACTTTTAGATCACTTTGGCAGTTGAAACCATAGCAATGATTTCTAGAAGGCTAACGGAAAATCTGGCACTGGGTTTTGAAAGTTGACTACCTGGAAACTTTGGTGAACTACATAATCATCTGGGTCCTAGAGAACTGTGTGATGTTGCTTCTTCCTCTCAGTCATTCCAAGCTTTTCTCTTCCCTAGTTTGGTCATCAGAAAAGCCACGCTGACCCATGGAAGAGTCACATGGTGGCCAGGAAGGAAGTATGTGAGGTTCTTCCCTATCGCATCCGATTTTCCATTTCTGACAGTTAGCAGATGGATTATGCTCACACTTTCACTTCTTGTAACCAGTCATTTCCACCTGTAGCTAATTGCTTTCTTTCATACATGTACATCTTTCTTAATACCCTTCTCTCTCCAGATTTTGCCACTAATCTCAGGAAAATTTTACTTTATCACCTTGCTCTTTATGGTAATAAAACAAAAAATTATAAAGAACACAACTCATGTATTTCCTAGAGATATTTCTAATGAAAATACCTCCCAGCACACTGAGGCCAGCAATCTTGAAAGTGTTCCTAAGTTCCTTTGCCAGAGTTCAGCTCCTCCAAACTAAATTGCCTTTTCAAGCACTAGCATTCAGGAGAAATTTTAATTTGATCTAATTTATTGTTTTCCTGATTTCAAGGCATATTATAATAATTTTACTACATCTGTGTATTACAAGTATATAGGATTTTTGTCTCTATTGTGAACTCAGTAGCCTAAGAAAATACATTCTGACTTCTTAATAATTATAAAGATTATTTTTAGGCCATGCTTATGAGAAGATTGGCACTTATCTGTATTTTTCTTATTTGACTCCTAAGTGTTTATGTTTCTTACCATAATCAAGAGCAATGTGAAGTTAGGTGTTCTTCCGTTATATGAGTCCTTCAAATAACCTTTGGAATATCTTTCTGAATTACGAGTATCTTCTCAGTAATTGCTTTCTTTCTATTGTTACCATTTATGTTGATTTAAGTACTATTTCCTTAAGAATTTTTACTATTGCAGATTTGTGGTCTAAGTCTACTTGGAAGCATGGCATTTGAGAGCTGGATCATCTGGTTCAATTATCTCATGTTTCAGAGGTGTAAATTGAAACCCAGAAAGGTTAAATGATTCGCTTAAGGTCACACAGTTTAGGTAGAGGCAGGGGTCATTGAGACTTGAGTCTAGTGCTCTTTCTGCTAACTCTTGCAGATTAATTTTCAACTTGATGTACAAGTAACAGCATATATTCTGATAATTACCTTCTTTTTCCCAAAAATCTAGGAATCCTGGAAAAAGATGACCTTAAGAATTGATTATACATTAATCAACTTTTCTGTTGCTGATCTGAAAGCATTTTTTCACTAGACTGTATTTTCCTTTAAGAAATTCCAGGTTGCTTATGTAAAGTTTGTTACTTTGTTGAAACATTATAATTTTTGAAATTTATTAAGCTATGTAAACTTTAAATTTTCCACTCATGATTTTTAGACACCATTGTGGCTTCTCATTTCTAATCACTTCTTAGTATTATTTACTCTGTTTTATTGGGTCAACTTTCTCCAAGAGCGGGTGAGGACATCTTGTACCCGTATAATAACCACAGAAAAGAACTGTAGTGTAGAGTTCCAGTGTGTGTGGAAGGTCTTAGGGATTATGGAGCTGTTTCAAACAAGATTGAAATAGTCTCAATGATATTCAGATTTTAATTTATAAAATATTAAGTTGACAAGAATTACTTTAATTATGACTTTTAAAGACAAGCAAAGAGAGTATTATAAAAATGTACAAATTTATTTTACCTAAATAAATTTATAATTCAAAATAAGCAGGAACCACAGTTTGTGTTTCTCTCACTTCGGGCCCTTGCTAATTGTCATCCATCTACTTAAATATTCTGTATTCCTATATTCATCAAATTCTAATGAATCTGTTAGACTTGTTTCTCAACTTTTCCACCTTTTACTTAAAAATATTGTCCTGGCCGGGTGCAGTGGCTTACACCTGTAATCCCAGCACTTTGGGAGGCTGAGGCGGGTGGATCACGAGGTCAGGAGATCGAGACCATCCTGGCTAACACGTTGAAACACCGTCTCTACTAAAAAACACAAAAAAATTAGCTGGGCATGGTGACGGGCGCCTGTAGTCCCAGCCCCTCGGAGGCTGAGGCAGGAGAATGGCGTGAACCTGGGAGGCAGAGCTTGCTGTGAGCCAAAATCTCGCCACTGTACTCCAGCCTGGGGTGACAAAGCAAGACTCCGTCTCAAAAAAAAAAAAAAAAACATTGTCCTACATTAGACAAAAGATGGAAACAACCAAATGTCCATTAATAGATGAATGAATAAACAAAATGTGGCATATACATACAATGAAATCTTATTCAGCCTTAAAAAGGAATGAAATTCTGATATATGCTGCAACATATGTGGACCTCAGAAACATTTTATTAAGTAAAATGACCAGACACAAAAGGATATACATTGTATGATTCCATTTATATAAAGTGCCTATAATAGGCAAATTGATAGAGACAAAAAGTGTTTACAAAAAGCTTACCCAGAGCTTGGGGAGAGGAGGGATGGGGAGTTGCTTAATGGGTATAGAGTTTCTGTTTAGGATGGTGAAAAAGTTCTGCAGAGGGATAGTAGTGATGGTTGCACAACATTGTGAATTTACTTATGCCACTGAATTATACGCTTAAAAATGGTTAAGATGGTAAATTTTATTTTTGTATATTTTACCACAATAACAAACTACTGTCCTGAGTTAGCCATGGAATGAAATAATAGCACACTCTTTTGGGCTATGTGTGTGCACCAAGAAGGGACTCAGCCTCCTGCCATTCTGAATGGCCACTTCATCCTCATACTGGGGCGAAGAAAACACAGCTGTATTTACTTTTCCAACCCCATCTTCTATTTTGAAATATAACCTTTTGCAAGTGAGAGCCAAGGTCAAGTGACACAGCTTTCTGCTCACCTCTTCAGTTTGCCAAACATTGTTTTTCTAGTGGAATTCTGGGTTAGGTGCAGCAAGTGTGAGTTACACTATCACTCATACGCCCAGTGGAATTTAATTAGCCTACCCTCATAATTTCTGTACTCGATTTGGTATGACACATTTCCTTTTACTTTCATCTGTGTATGAAAACACACAGTTGTGTATTCACCAACTATAGTGGTTCCAAGTATGTGGATTACTCTATATCAAATTCAAATTACACAGAAAATAAGGCTTTTCTTCTCCAATATGTTCCCATTTCTTGAAGAATTATTTACTTTTTGAGATTAGAGAAATGTTTATACATAGGGTGAACATGAGCAATTCTAAGTACATACCAAGTATTATATATTTATGTTTTTGTATGATAATGGTAGAAACAGTAGCAAAGCATACATTTTTCAGCATATGTTAAGAGCAACAGAACAGATTAGTTTTTTGTGCTCAGACAACAGCCTTAACATGAAATAACTATATTCATTGTTGTTTGTCATAACATTTAATTGTTTGTTCTCAAAAGTATATATCATACTTAGGTTATGAGAATGGCAAATGTTCATTCTATCAAAGCACACACCAAAAAACCCAACATGTAGCTGTTACTTAATATTTTTAGATTTACTTTCTTTTTGTATTTCTGACTGTATCTTATGACATTTATTTGCATTCAGTCAATATCATATAAGTGATGTCAATTTATTTAATTATATAAAAACAAATTAGTATAATATATTTATATTTTCTTACCAGGTTTAAAAATGGAAACTATTCCATTTTCTTTCTTACTGTATATGTAGATGAGTGAAGTACTTTATTGTTTCACTGAAATGAGTATTATTCATTTCAGTGTAATTAATATTCAGTATGCTAAGGAGATGGCCAAGATCATTTCTCATTGTTTTCCTTTTAAATTATCTAGAAAAAAATATGATCTTGTTGCATTACATTCTGAAGAAGTTGAATACATACTTACAATAAATAAGGCTATATAAATGGGAAGTTAAGTATTAATAGAATCCAGTGTGACTAACAAGGGATATCAAGTTCTTCAGACCTGTGGGATACATAATAAGCTTGAAGAATTTGTGCACAGAAGCCTTAACTGTTTTGCAACCTTGGTTGTGATTAGATGCTGTGGTTTTCTAAGCTACTACGTGTTGTAGCCAGCTTGGTAGATTTAACCTAGTAATAAGATGCTTAGTTGAACTGTTAGTTTAAACTCGGTTTCTATAGTGGCACAGTCTTTATTTTTGAACCTTCACTTTCCAATCCAGATGACACTTGTCCATAAAGAAATTGTTAAACTTGAGACCTAAAAACAAAATAAAAAACAAAATAACTCCAGACCAGTAACATTTAAAATTATTTCCCTTGATGGTAGTCTTTACTGGAAGACTTTAACCAATTCAGTTTGCTTAGACTCATAAAGAAATTATGGATAATGTCTAGTAAAACTTAGTAAAACCATTTTTTGTGAAATTATACTATAGTACATAAAATTGAAATATTGCTGATTTAATGTAAAAAACAAACAAACAAAAAAATCAGCTTGGCCAAGTTGGATTATATTGTTAGAGATTGCTTATGTAGGTTACATCGACATTGTTATGATCTGGACACAGGGGGTACATACTTGTTTTATAATCTATATGTGACTGCCATTGACTTGCAGTATGGGACAGGGAACATTGGATTTTAAGTCAGAAGACCCAAAGTGTAAGTCTCTGCCAGTTAGTGGTGGTGTGATGGTCACTAACCTCTGAACCTCAGAAGATGAGAATGAAATAATAGCTTCCCTATCAAATTTAGTGAGTTGTGAGGTTCAAATTCAATACATGTGAAACTACTTTGAAAACCGTATAAAGGACCATACAAATGTTATTTGTTATTTCTCCAGGTTTCTGATGAGAACTTTTCTGATCTCTTAGATCTAACTGAATTATGAAACTTTGATAAAATTGTACCAATATGTTGTTTCGTATAGTACTATAGGTCATGCAAGTTTTTTAAACTCTTAGTTTGTTATATTTTAAATTTATAGATCACTTAACATTTGCTTTACTTTGGTTTTTGTTTTGTGTTTTGCTTTGTTTTGGTGTGGTTAATATGCCTTTTTTATCTAAATGGAGTTGCTTTGAGCAGTAGAAGTTGGTGGGGGTCTTAAGTCCTAATAAAGGGCACTCTTGTTCCTTCTTATATCCAGAGCCAATGGAGAAATAAGACCAAAGAGCCACCAGACAGAGAAACAAGATACATACAGCTGTGGGTGGATAGTGTAATAGCTAAGATGGACTTGTGCACTCCTACTGTTCCACGTCTACATCTGTGGGGAAGTTTAAAGCACCACAACAGACTCTCCCTTTGGTCACTTTTTTTTCTGCAGTCCAGGTAGAGAGATAAGGAGAAAGAGACTCTCCCTGGGCCTTAGGATATTGGGGATTAGTGTAGCCCACCTAGAAATACAGACTTGTGTCTGTCATCCACTGTGATAATAAGAAATATATATTTGGTTTTTGTCTCTAGTTCCTGACACTGAGCTTCTAGAACCCTTTGAATTTCCTGAGTGACAGGGGTAAGAGGAGCATCTTTTGTTATCCATAACAAGTTCCTTTCAATCATGCCCAAATTTATACAGTAAACCCTCCATTGACATTCTCGATAGGTTCTTGGAAGCTACAACTTCAAGCAAAATGACATATAACAAAACCAGTTTTACCATAGATTAATTGATAGAAATAAGAGTTAAGTTGCTATGGTATATTTGTGGTCACAAAAAATCACCAAACTTCTAAATAAAGATCAAACCACTTCTTTTTTTTTTTTTTTTTGAGACAGAGTCTTGCTCTGTCGCCCAGGCTGGAGTGCAGTGGCGGGATCTCAGCTCACTGCAAGCTCCGCCTCCCGGGTTCACGCCATTCTCCTGCCTCAGCCTCCTGAGTAGCTGGGACTACAGGCGCCCGCCACCACGCCCGGCTAGTTTTTTTTTTGTATTTTTTAGTAGAGACGGGGTTTCACCGTGTTAGCCAGGATGGTCTCGATCTCCTGACCTCATGATTCGCCCGTCTCGGCCTCCCAAAGTGCTGGGATTACAGGCTTGAGCCACCGCGCCCGGCCCAAACCACTTCTAATAGTAAACATTGAAATAAGTGTGAGCTCTACATTTAAGAAATATTAATAAAGACAAGTAAGAACATTACTCACCCAGTTATTTGAGTTTGGAGTTGCCGGAGCATATCTCAGCAGCTCAGGGTGTGAGGGGGTACCCAGAACTGAACAGGGCACCATCCCATCACAGGGCACACTCATACACACCCACACTCAAGCAGATGGGGACAACGCAGACACGCCAGTTCTCCGAACATGCACAGCTTTGCGATGTGCGAGGAAACCAGGGTACCTGAAGAAAACCCACCTAGACGTGAAGAGAACATGAAAACTCCACACACATAGTGGCCCTTTGAATAACTGATTTTTTTTCTCATCCATGTTGTAACATTGAACAAAACAATGTTATCTGAGGACGTACTGTACTAATGAGATGGCTCTTGGTGGTTTCTAGATCGCATCAGAATGAAGGACCATTCGCAAGAGGAACCAACCATGTAATTAGAGGGTTGGAACCGTCAGACCCACTCCTTAACTTCTGGGAAGGAAGAAGAGCTAGAGATTGAGTTAATCACCAGTGGCCAATGATTTTTATGCCTATGTAATAAAATCTCTTTAAGAACCCCTAAATAGTAGGTTCCAAGAGTTTCTGGATTGGTGAACACATTGACGTTCTAGAAGGGCGAGGTCCCTGGAAAGGGTGTGGGAGCCTCATACTCCTTCCCCTGATCTTGCCCTATGCATCTCTTCTGTTTGTTCATGAGGGTATCCTCTGTAATAAACCAATAATGTGAAGAAAATTGTTTTTCTGGGTTTTGTAAGCTGCTCTAGCAAATTATCAAACCAGAGGAGGGAGTTGTGGGAATCCCTGACTTCATAGCTTGTCAGTCAAAAGTACTTGTGACCTGAGTTTGTGACTGGCATCTGAAATGGGCGCAGCCTTGTGAGACTGAGCCCTGAACCTGTGGGGTTTGGGTTACCTCCAGGAAGTTAGCATTGGAATTGAATTGAACACTCAGTTGTTACTTGGAGAGTTGGAGAACTGGTTGGTATGAAGAAAAAGCCCACACATGTAGTGTCATAAGTGTTGTGACTAAACAATATAGATCCAACTAGGTAACTCAGCGTACCTCCTTGGAAAGGAATAAGGGGTGAAGCAGAAGGCCAGAGTTCCTTACAGAAAAAAATCTCTGTTTATGGAAACCAGAGAAGTAGATATGAGGCTTTTCCCTCTAACGGAGGTGAACGGCAATTAAATAAATGGAATTCACCTGCCTATCCCCTTGCCTACCCTCCTTTGCAGCTCTCATCTCTGAGGCTCTCCTTCCTTTTCAGTGCCTACCTAGTCCTGCCACCCTGTTGCTGTTCCTGTCCGCTGTCCCCAAGCATAGGCTACATCGCAGCCCCTCCAGACTATACCATGTAGCTGGAGAGAAACACTGGTTCCTGGGAGAGAAGAGCTGCATAAGGCAGGTTGGTTAAGGGGACTTTGGAGTAGATGAGGCTAGCGCAGTGAGAAGACGGGTCTGTAGGAAAAATCTTTCCCCAACGGTTTCATCTACATTGTAGCAGGATCCCATTAAACTTCCTTTAGGAGATATGTTTGTGAAACTGTTCATTTGGCAAGTCAAGGAACAGTCTGTCTCATGCTTGAGGAAATGGATGTAGCTGGAGTCGCAAACCAGTTTATCTCTGCATTTAATACCATCCATAGTTTATCATGTTGGTGATAACGGGCAAAATGGGTTTGGTAAAATCTTAGAAAAACAAAGAAACAAATGCAGGAATTGAGGCTCCACATCCTAATTCCTAGCTTATTCAGAAGAAATTTAGATTATTCAGTCATTCAGTAAATATGTATTGTTTATCTGTTATGAGCTCCACGTTGTGCTGGCTGGGAAGGAAATGGAAATGAAAGCTATAGCCCCTGGCTTTGGACAGCCCATAGGTTTGTGGGGGTGACAGGGAATTCTAGTCGAGTGTAATATGTGCTTTGAGAGAAGTATGCACAAGCTGTTATGGGAACACAGGGATGGTTACTTGGCCCAGGTTTGGGGAGTTCGTTGGGGAAGTCTTTCTAAAAGAGGCTTGTGTGCACCTGGAAGGGCAAACTGAAATAGGCAAGATGAAGGGAGTAGAAGAGAGGATGTCTTAACTTCGATTAAAGTAATTAAATGAGCCAAGGCTCAGAACTAAAGAGAAAGCGTGTGTACACACACATGCATGAATCTACATACATATCTACTTTTGAGGGGAGAGGAAAGCAGTAGGCACCATGAGAAGGTCTGGATAATAGCAGATAGCTTGGTATGGATGCAGAGTTTAGGAATAACAGTACAAGAAATTGGAGGGGTAAGCAAGGCCAGGTCATGCTTGTGGGTCATGACACGGAGTTTGGTCTTTTTTCAAAGGCATTGAGGAATGTTAAGGAAGTGAATGTGTTTTACATGCTACAAGTGATAGGGAGAATGTAGTGTAGGGTAGTAAGGCTGTGTACATGGGAAACTCTTGCAGAATTCAAGGAAGAAGATCTTAGTATCCTGAATGAAGAGAATGACATGAACCTGAAGAGAAATGGATGAATTGGGGGAGATATTGAAAGCAGAAAAGTCAATAGGACTCAGTGATTTATTGCATGGAGGAAGTGAGAGGGAGGGAAATGTCAAAGATAACGCAGGTTTCTGTGTTGGGCAACTGTGTAGGTTCTCTTCACTGATACAGAAAATATTGGAAGATTGGAAGAGCATTAAGTTTGAGGTAAGGTTAAGGTCAGGAAGGGACTAAGCTAAGAGCCAGGTTTAAAACATGTTGAGTGTAAGATGTCCTGTGGAATATCCAAAAGGAAATGTGTAATAGGAGTTGAACATATGGATCAGGAACTCTAGAGAGAAATCCGAGTTTGAGATTAGTATATGTGCATGTGTGTGCATGTGCCTGCACATACATGCGCATGAATCTACAAAGATATTACTTTTGGGGGGGTAGAAGAGTGGAGCAGTAGGCATGATCCATATCAGATAAGCTCATCCAAAGAAGTGTGTTGAGATTAGGAAGAGTAAAGGAACAGAAATGAAACCCTAAAGAACACCATCTCTTGAGAAATAGACAAAAAGAATAACCAGCTAGACATGTAGAAAACAAAACTAACAAGTGTACCGAAGCCAAGAAATAAAAATTCAGAGAGAGTCAATAGCAGTAAGTGCTACAAAGTGGTCGTTGCAGATTAGCACTTCCAAACATTTTCTGAATTTAGTGAGAGAGTGATTATTAGTAACCTTTGTGAAAGCACACTCAGTAGAGAGGCCCAGGCAGGAGGCAGGTTGCCATGGGGGAGGGAGGAATGGCAGACAGTGTGTGCCAACAATGGTCTCAGCCTGGCTGTGAAAAAAGCATGGAAAGATAGTATGGGAGTTAGGTAGGTGATATTCCAGTAGGTAACATAGAGTTGAGTCAAATTTTAAAAAATGGTTAATTGCTTCCAGGAAAGATTAGCAATTAAGAGACACCTCCTAATTGATGAAGCCATGTCCTTGAAGAGTTTGCCTTGGGTAGATCTGCAGCCCTGGAAGCTCTGGGGAAGAGGTTGGGTACAAATGCAGATACATTTTTTTTGGGTGGGGCAGATAGAGGAGATCCTCACTTGGTGGTTCCTGTTTTATCTGTGAAATAGGAGGCTGACCCACCTGCCAACAGGAAGGAGGAAGGTAGTGATATAGAACTAGAAGCGAGAAGAGAAAGGTGAAATGTGTGCTGTGAATCACGAGGGGGGAAGGCCTACTGGGAAAATATGAACTGCCTGGACAGCTTACGGGTTAGAGTTTATGAATTTCTGTAAACCAACTTTAATACAGTTTTTAAAAAATCACTGAAACAGCCTTTTGTGTTTTCAAAACCAGTATTAAATAGGATCCTGCATTTAAGGCACCATTTCTTGGCTGGTTCCTTTCCTGAAATGCTTCTGTTTCCTCTTTCCACCGCACCCCCACTCTAGTTGGCTAGCACAGAAAATTTTTCCAGCTTCAGACAAACCACTTTTCCAAGAATACATGGAACAGATTACAGAAGCAAGTAACAGCCTGCTTACTTCCCCTTCTGCACTTGTATATACATTCAGCTGGAGTTCCGAAAAGAGGAAGTCAGGAGAACATTTTTTTTTTTTCTTTTTAAAAGAAAGATTGGAGAACAAGGGAGCACAAGCAGGTGGAAATATTGAAGGAAAGAGTAAGAAGAGAAAATGGAACAAATACTGAAAAAAAAAAAAACATGAGCCAGAAGTTAAACCGAAATGATGTCAGAGACTAGGAAAGGAGCAGAGAAAAGATCTGCCTTCTAACCTAGCCTCTTCGTTTGCTACTGAAATACAGCATTCTTGAACTGGAGCCCTCACTTCTAGGGGAAACTAACACCCAGGCCACATGGAGATAGAAATCTGTGAATTCAGCTTCTCCCACCTAATTTCTGTATCAGTGACAACATGTCCTGGGTTTTTATTTATTTCTTTGACCTAACCCTTCAATTTTAATATCAAGTCTGAGTGCCTAGAGTATCTGAGAAAGAAGGGGACCAGATCCAGTGCCATTCAAAAACATTTAATGAGCACTTTGTATGTATAGGTGCTGTTCTGGGTACTGAGAACTTGGAGAAAAATAGGAAACAATCCTTGCCATTGCAATGTGATTTCTCCCAAGTGAAAGGAGACTATTGCTTAGGAATTACAGAGGTGCAAGACCCCAACTCTCAGGCTTTTAATAGCTAGACAGACATTTATTAGTGACCAGCTTCTTATAAAAAATAAAAAGCTTGAGTACTGCCTTAACTGCCATAGCGTCTATCACCTTCTCCTAACCTCTGTCCCCTGATGCTTCTAACTCAGATTTGCCCCTCCACCTCACCCCACAGTCAAGAAGCTGATGTAATGCAAGCAGATACCAGCTGAAGCCAGAATAGAATGGATAGTTATCTGGGGAGATAAAGTGACAGTGTTGCTTGTTCAGGCTATTGTTCAAAGAAGCATGTCTTTTATTTATAGACATTAGAATTTAAAGGCATAGACAGCCAGAGCTTGATATTACCTCTTTTTTTTGTAACTTATTTTCTAGAAATATGCTTGATATAGCTACCTTCTTTGCATGTAAATTGAATGTGTTAGAAGAGTGTTTTATACCTGGGTTCACGTTCTTTTAATAGATTCTATTGCTGTTTTAGTTAAGGCTGGCTTCTAAATTTTAATGCATCAATATTTTGCTTTTATAGCATACTATATTATCTCTACTTATCTGAGGCATAGGTTGCAGAAAAAAGCAGGAGGTTTTAAAAGAAGCCAAATATAGATGACTTTCATATTAATAAAATATTCATAATTTAGTTGGACATAGCTAAGTAGATGAGGTCTCCAATTGTTAGTGTGTCTGCAAAGTTGGCGCCTCCTAATAGACTTCATGGTGGTTACTGGAATTTTGTGCCAGGAAAAATGTAGTTGTCTGTTCTTAAACCTGAATTTCCTTGCTTTCAAACACCCGAGAGCGAGGTTCACAAGGATGCCACTAACCTTCTGTTGCTCTGGGGAAGTGACTTCATTTTTCCAACCCTTTGCTGAAAAGTGTTATATGCCTTGTATTCTTGGAGTGTGTTTTTTCCTAAGCTCTGAGGAGATTTTTAAGATTGAAGCTCATGAATTTTTACACCCCTCTGCAAGAAAGGGAGGAAGAGTGGCTGTAAACCTCTTTGAATTATTTGAAATAAAGATAGTAGAATGTAAGGAATGAAAATAAATTGTGCCAGGGAATTTTTTAACAAGTTAACTGATGAACAAGAAATAGTTTTTATACAAACCTATGAAAACAGCTAATAACAGTAAGCTTTATTTGTTGTAATGATATAAATAAGAATATTAATTTTCTTTGTGAGATTAAACAAACTGACGTGGTATGCTCATATTTAAACTAAGTAAGGGCAACCTTACTTAGTTCAACCACTAATTTGAAAAAGAAGTATTAAAGCTAGGTTTATGAAGAAACTATACTCAGAAACCTTATGATAGCAGCATTTCTGTGAACAGGATTCATCACAAAAATAAAAACTATGCTTTATGAACTTAGTGTTTGAATTAATTTTCTCAAATTTGGCTATTAACCAAAAGGTTAATTGAGTCTTTTCTTCTTGCTCTATTGTGGTTAACATACTAATTCTTCCCATTAAAGACCCATTTTATTATGCAAATGAAAAAAATCACAAGACTTTGTGTCTAAGTGAGAGCTGCTTTTTTTGCAGGGGAACTCATGCACCTGTTTAAACCCCCAGCCCCCACCACTGCTTCCATTGGCTGCCAGACTTAGTGATCAGGTTTATAGGCTGTGGGGTCCTTCAATTTTGACTCACATTTTCTTTGTGACTTACTCTTGTTTTGGCTTATATTTCTCTCCTTCCAGCTCTCAGCATGCCAACAGCAGCTGCATCATGGCACTCACCCTGGTGCCAAGAGGGCAGGCAGCCTCCTTGGAGACTGTAATGCTGCACTATAGCCAACAGTTAAGAGATAGATGCTGGAGTAATACTTACAGCACAGCTGAAATTCACATCATTCTAGGAGGCATTTGGTGGAACACTTTGCCCACCGTATTTTTAAACTAATTTTTAAAAACTTTATTATGAAAAATTTTCAAGATTATCCTAAGGTGGAAAGAATACTATAGTGCATTTCCACTTGCCTTCATGTCTGTTTCAATAATTTTCAACTCACAGATAATTTTGTTTCACTGTCCATGGTGTTTTTCCCATGGTCTTATCCAGACTGCTGGTAGATTCATTTTCAAGGATAAATATATCTTAAATTAGAGTTGCTTTTCCATCCTTCTTCAGCCTGTCTGTAAGATCTGTCACCTTAATGATTTTCTCAATCCTTTCTTCTTTAAGGTACAAACTATTAGCATTTTTTTCTAAATTAAGCCAAGATATGCTACTTTAGTAACTGTTGTATTTTCTGATACTGTACCCTAAAATTTTTGAAGCACTGTTCATTCAGTCAATCATTCTATCCAAAGCATGTCTGAAATGTGCAGGATCTTGGAGTATAGAGCTTTAATGGTCATTGGGTTTGATTATCAGTTTCACCACTAACAAGCTGTGTAACCTGGGACAACTTCCTTACCCTCTCTGTGCCTCAGTTTCCTCTTTAATACAGGACTAATAGGAGCACACACCCTTACAAGGCTGTTGTAAGACTTAAATGAGCAAATACATTTAAACAGCTTAGATACAGCCTGACACAAAGTGTTCCGTATATGCTAGTTGCTGTCTTGTCATCATTGTCATCCTAGTTGTCTTCATCATCTTCATCTTTTGTCCCTCTTCACTCATTTTACATAATAGTGGACTGAGACTCAAATGGGTAAAACAGCTCCCTTCAGGTCAGATGGCAGTTTTATAAAATGAAGATAACTTGAATGAGAAACCATGTCCCAATTTTTTTACTGTACTAGATATAGTTTGATACATTCTTGTCCTCAAGGAATTACATTCTCATAAATAATGATTTGCCAAAAAAAAGGATTAATAAAAGTATGAACAAGGGAATATATATTGCTGCTGGAGAGTTAAGCCTTAGGAGCTGTGTGTTCCGAGAGGAGGAGAGAGACCCTCAGCTGCTGAGGCGCCCTTGCCACACTCAGTCTCCCACCACATCAAGAATCTCCCCTCCTCAGTTCCACACAGACCTCCAAAAGAGGAGGGGGCCTTCACGTCCCATCAGTAAAGTCTGCTCTACTCAGCCATAAAAAAAAAAAAAAAAAAAAAAAGAAGAAGTGTATGTTTAGAAAGCAAAATCCTACAGGTAATATACAGGCATACCTCGAAGATATTTCGGGTTCAGTTCTACACCACTGCAATAAAGTGAAAATTGCATTAAAGCGAGCCACATGAATTTTTTTGTTTCCTACTACATACAAAAGTTGTGCTTACACTATACTGTCATCTATTAAGTGTACAATAGCAGTATGTCTAAACAAATGTACATGTCTTAATTAAAAGTATACTGAGCTATCTCAGGGAAGTCTGAGGAGAGGCAGATAGAGGAATGGCCAACTAGTTGGTAGAACAATCAGAACACACACAACATATATCAGTTAATTTTGTCATCTTACATGGGCATGGTTCGTGGCACTGCAAAACAAATACAATAATAGCATCAAAGATCACTGATCATGCCTTACCAAAGCAGAGAGAATAATGAAATAATTTGAAATATTGTGGGAATGATAATAATGTGTCATAGACACACAAAGTGAGCGCATGCTGCTGGATGAATGACTCCAGTAGACTTACTTGATGCAGGGTTGCCACAAACCTTCAATTTGTAAAAAATGGAGTATCTGTGAAGCACCATAAAGCAGAGCACAATAAAAGAATGTATGCCTATACCTCCGCTTTAGTGGAGAAGGTGGAATGTCAGGAATGCTTTTGTTTAAGAAAGGAGATGATTTGGCTGATGAAACTCTAGAACATTCTATACATAACAAAAAAAGAAAAGAAAGCTTGAGTGGGATGAGACCACCAGATCTAGGGAACATTTACACATGAAATTAAGAGAGAAAGCAAGAAATACAAGGAGAGGGAAAGGTATTATTTGAACTACCAGTGAGTGTCAGAAGAGATGACTGGATTCTAAACTTCATCTAAACCCAAATGGGATCCAGCATTTTCTAAAATGTTACTTATTCACTTACTTTAATATGTGCCGAGCACTGTTCTGCTTACTTTTAAATATAACTTCATTTAATCCTTGCATTTAACAATCCTATGAAATAGTTAACTATTATCAATTTCATAATACAGCTAAAGAAACTGAGGCATGGAGAAGTTAAATAATTTGCCCAAGGCCATTTGCTTATTAATAAACAAGAGACCTGGGATTTATACCAAACAGCATGGTTCTGGAATCTGTGCTCCTAACCACTTTGTTCTCCTGCTCACAGGTGATCAAAACCCCGGTGCAGATGAAATCTTAAGGTTTTATGGTGCACCCAAATGTTGCTTCCCTTTCAGTTTTTCTGTATAAACCAGTGTACAGGGAAGCCCTTTAAAGAGAGTAGAATGGTGGTGTCACTACTCATACCTGCGCTCCTGGCCGACTCGAGGATAATTAGCATTGTGAGTCCCAGTTAGGTTTCAGGAGACAGAATCTGCCAACATACATCTTTATAACAAGCTTTACCATAACAAGAGTATGATTACATTTGTTAGTTGCAGTCCTAAAACAGTACTCTGGTGTTATTTTCACAAGAAAGTATAAGATCACTCTTATAGGCATGTGCTTTTTAACTTTACTAATTCGAGGTCATTCACTAAAAAATATATCTTCACGGCCCCTCTTTTAGGTATTGGAGATGCTTTGTAATAAGTTTTTTCTCTATAAATTCTCTATGGATTTTTCCTCTCTTGTGAGCTGCTTCTTATTAGCTTATAAATTGTCATTATTTCTCCCAACTTGGAAAGAAAAACAAAAATCAAAAGAAACTTTTCTTGACTTCACATCCCTTTTTAACTACTGGCCCATATATGTTTCCCCATTTACATTATGACACCTAGAAAATACTGTCCATTCTAATTTTCTCTCCACTTTCTCCACCAGATCTCGTCCAGCTCCAGATTCAAATTATATCCCCCTGCCTACTAACAGCTCCACCAAATGTCTTCTAGGCACTGAAACGTCCAAAACTGAGCTCTTGATCTTCCCACCCATTCCTGCTCCCTGGTACTCTTTCCCATCCCTATAAAGGGTGATTCCATCTGTCTCATTGCTCAGGCCAAGAACTTTGGCTTTATCCTTAACTGTGCTTTTGTTCTCATACCCCCACCATCCATTCCATCAGCAAATCGTGTTCGTTTTACCCTTAAAGTCTATCCAAAATCCAACCATTTTATCTCACCTTTGCTATCCCTGCTCTAATCCACTTCGTAAGTAATCTCTCATTCCCAGCTATCTTCCCACTTCCTTCCCTGGCCACCCTACCTCTACTATCTGCTGTCAACCCAGCAACCAGGATGATTCTTTTAAAACATCGGTCAGAATATATCACCTCTCCAACAACATGTTCTTCAAGATTTTTTTTAATCTAACATGAAACAATTTGGATGAATCTTATCCACATATAGCGTTGAGTAAAAGAAGCCAGAAGCAAGAGTTCGTACTGTATGATTGCATTCATTTAAAATACAAAACTAGGCCGGGCACGGTGGCTCACATCTGTAATCCCAGCACTTTGGGAGGCTGAGGCATGTGGATCACCTGAGGTCAAGAGTTCGAGACCAGCCTGGCCAACATGGTGAAACCCTGTCTGTACTAAAAATACAAAAATTAGCTGGACGTGGTGGTGGGCACCTGTAATCCCAGCTACTCGGGAGGCTGAGGTAGGAGAATCACTTGAACCCAGGAGTTGGAGGTTGCTATGAGCCGAGATTGTGCCATTACACTCCAGCCTGGGTGACAAGAGCAAAACTCCGTCTCATAATAATAAATAAATTAATTAACTGAAATACAAAACCAGGTAAAACGAATTCTGTGTTGTTAGAAATAAGGATTGTGATTGACGGGATGGGAGTTGATTGTGACTGCAAGAGAACACCAGGAGGGTTTCTGGGGGCTAGTCTTTTATATTTCTTGATCTGGGTGCTGGTTGCTCATGTGTATTCAGTTTGTAAAAATTTCGCAAGCTATACGCTTAGGAGGTAACCTTTTCTGTGTATATTTTATACTTTAATAAAAAGTTTTACAAAATTATTTCTCATACAAAAAAATCATTCTTTTTTTTTTTTTTTTTTTTTGACATGGAGTTTCGCTCTTCTTGCCCAGACTGGAATGCAATGGCACAGTCTCGGCTCACTACAACCTCCGCCTCCCAGGTTCAAGTGATTCTCCTGCCTCAGCCTCCCAAGTAGCTGAGATTACAGGCATACGCCACCACGCCTGGCTAATTTTGTATTTTTAGTAGAGATGGGGTTTCTCCATGTTGGTCAGGCTGGTCTCGAACTCCCGACCTCAGGTGATCTGCCCACTTTAACCTCCCAAAGTGCTGGGATTATAGGCATGAGCCACCGTACCCAGCCCAGAAAATTATTCTTCTCATTTAGACTTAGAGTCAAATAGTTTGTCAGCATTTATAACCATTAGCATTTATAACCAAAGACATAACATACCAGAATCTCTGGGACACAGCTAAAGCAGTGTTTGGAGAGAAATTTATAGCACTTAAATGTCCACAGGAGAAAGTAGGAAAGATCTAAAATCGACACCTTAACATAACAATTAAAAGAACTAGAGAGGCCGGGCGCGGTGGCTCAAGCCTGTAATCCCAGCACTTTGGGAGGCCGAGACGGGTGGATCACGAGGTCAGGAGTTCGAGACCATCCTGGCTAACACGGTGAAACCCCATCTCTACTAAAAATACAAAAAACTAGCCGGGCGAGGTGGCGGGCGCCTGTAGTCCCAGCTACTCAGGAGGCTGAGGCAGGAGAATGGCGTAAACCCGGGAGGCGGAGCTTGCAGTGAGCTGAGATCCGGCCACTGCACTCCAGCCTGGGCGACAGAGCGAGACTCCGTCTCAAAAAAAAAAAAAAAAAAAAAAAGAACTAGAGAAGCAAGAGCAAACAAATTCAAAAGCTAGCAGAAGGCAAGAAATAACTAAGATCAGAGCAGAAGCGAAGGACATAGAGACACGAAAAACCCTTCAAACAATCAGTGAATCCAGGAGCTGGTTTTTTGAAAGATTAACAAAAGAGATAGACTGCTAGTCAGACTAGTAAAGAAGAAAAGAGAGAAGAATCAAATAGACACAATAAAAAATGATAAAGAGGAGATCACCACTGATCCCACAGAAATACAAACTACCATCAGAGAATACTATACACAACTCTATGCAAATAAACTAGAAAATCTAGAAGAAATTGATAAATTCCTGGACACATACACCCTCCCAAGAGTAAACCAGGAAGAAGCTGAATCCCTGAATAGACCAATAACAAGTTGTGAAATTGCGGCAGTAATTAATAGCCTACCAACCAAAAAAAAAAAAAACCCAATAAATCTTTACTGAGCAGTAGGCACTGATCTAGACATGTGGGATACAGCAGTGAACATGAGCTACAAAAGCTCCTTGGCTGGGCGCAGTGGGTCATGCCTGTAATCCCAGCATTTTGGGAGACTGAGGCAGGCAGATCGCTTGAGCCCAGGAGTTCAATACCAGCCTGGGCAATGTAGTGAAAAAAATACAAAAATTAGCCAAGCATGGTGGCGTGCTCCTAAAGTCCCAGCTAGCTACTTGAGAGGCTGAGACAGGGAGGGTGCAGTGAGCCAGGATCACGCACTGCACCCTAGCCTTGGTGACAGAGCAAGACTCCGTCTCAAAAAAGTAACAAACAAACAAACAAAAACTACGTAAAAGTAAGTTTTATATAAGTGAGAAAAGGCCTCATTGAGATGGCAGCTGGACTAACACTTGGAAGGAGATAAGGGAAGTAGCCCTGTGTATGTCTGGGAGAAGAGTGTCCTGGACATAGGAAATGGAAAGCAAAGGCCCTGAGGCAGAAGCAGGCTCGGTGTGCACAAGCAAGCCCTTGCACTAGCAAGGAGACAGTGGGACTGAAGAGGAGTAGGCCAGGGCACACGAGCTGGAGATGAGGTCAGAGGCACCCCTGGAGCCAGATCGTGAAGGAGCTAGTAGGCCTCTGTAAAGACTTGAGAATTTTATTCTGCCTGAGATTGAGGGTTGAGCGGGGAGTCATTGTTTTGCCCAGGCTGGTTTGAGTTAGGTTTCAGGTGCTCGTAGTGGCAGGCCATTCATCTTCATTGCTGTAAATACATTTCAATTTATTATCCATTCTTCTATTGATTGATATTTAGGTGATTTGCAAGAGATATTAATTGTAAGGAAACTGAACAAGATATATCCTTTTTTAAAAAATTAGATAACTTTTGTGACATAACAGGTTAGTTCCAATGACAGTCAGGCAATCAATCAATACTCATGGTATACATTAGAGATAAATTATGAGTACATGGATATTAGTGTCAAACAGTAAAGTGTGCAAGGTTGAAAATACAAAGATATGCCAGGTAGATTGCTTGCCTTCAAAGACCCTATAGTCTAGTTGGAGATAAGATACATATGCATATGGAACAGCAATTAACAAGGACACATATAGGCAACACCAAATAACGTCTTAGGCAATTTGCTCCATAAGCATTCTGAAATGGGCAAGATCACTTTGGACTCCAGTGATACAAGATTTATCGGGCAGCTGAAAATTTAGCAGAGCCTAGAAACGTACATAGGATTTGGAAAAGCGGAGACAGACTTTGCAGACATTATCTGAGCAAGGGAAATAACAAGAAGGCCAGTTTGTGTTTAAGGGGTCTTGTGGGTGGTCAGTCTGAGTTAAAGTTTAGGATTCACTTTAAAGCCTAATGGAAATTTGGATAAATGTAATTCTAAAGTAAAGAGCTGCATTCAAATCTGGGAATATTGACATAGTCCACGTTTCTCAATCATTTTGATGTATTAGTGCCACATTTACTGTTACTAAACCTCAAAGTTCACAAGGCCTAAATGTTTTAAATATATGTGTTTTTAGACCAACAAAGAAAATTCATCCAGTGTGACTGTATCAGACCCTGAGACGGAAAATAAGGCAGGCCAGACTCTGGAGAACAGCTCATTAATGGCCGAGCTCCTGAGCGATGTACCCTTCACCCTGGCCCCGCATGTGCTGGCAGTGCAGGGCACCATCACTGACCTTCCTGACCACTTACTCTTCTATGATGTCAGCGAAAACTTATCACGGTTTTGGTATGATTTCACTCTTGAAAATTCAGTGCTCTGTGATTCATAATCTTTATGTCTGTTTGCACCTGAACAGCTTTAAAATATGTTCACCTATTTTATTTGACCTGTTTGATGTTCTTTGCCGTTTCACTGTTTAAGGCCCTCAGCAAAGTAAGGATCATAAATCAAAGAAAATAGCATTATGTTAATTACTCTATTTTTAAGAAAAATGTACATTTGTGTACAAATTGAACTTAAGTTCTACTTCCTTTCTCCCATATAATAAATATAAAAATTAGGCTATGAAGGTTTTATGAAAGGAGTCAATTCCTTCAGATGGTCTCTCAAAATATAACACCTCAAACTTATCTTAGAAGAACTGTGAAAAAGAATTGTGGCATTTTTTAGTTACCACAGCTCCGAAGTCTGAGCTAGAATTGGGTGTGAAGTCTCCTCTCTGGTTTGTAGGAAGTTGAATTAGTGTTATTCCTGATTTTTTTTTCTTCCACAGTGTTTATGAATGAATTCAGAAAAAAAGTTACCAGTTAGCTTAATTTCTTCAGATATATTGATGTGGAAGTTTAAAACTTGTCCTAAACGACAGTGCTAGTTTGCTGATACGAGAATGCTAGACCTGCTCTGCGTGCTGTTTCTGGAGTGGCCCATTTCCGTTTTCTGAAACCCATGGCAGCCCTTTCCATTGTGAATAATTTTTATGTTCCCACCTTTGTTCTCTGCCTTTTTGCTACTTCAGTGTGCTCTCTGACCAGCTTTCCAAAGAACTTTCCCTGCTTCTGCCTCGGTTGGCATTTGCTCTCCTTACCACATATGTTCCCAGCTTCTGAAGAGATCCACATTTCCTTTCAACCTCTCTGCCTCCTGAAGAAAAATATCCCATGATGATACATATTATTGCTGATAACACGCTTATTTAGAAATTTGTTGGCCACAATACAGATGGAAATGTTTTACTCCTGGAAAAACTAAAATCAACTTATTTCCATTTAGAGTATAGGCAAAACACCTACATATGACTTTTAGTTCTTGAATATCCATTGTTCACTTTAATGAAAACAGAACTGCCATTGGTCAATAAACTGTAAAGGGAAGAGGCAAATTGTGATAGAGAATTTTCTATGCCATGGGAAATTGAAATCACATTTATTTTGATGACCAGCAATATGATTTATTAACTCTGTGCCAAGTTTTAAGTATATTTTTTCACGAAGAGTACCATAGTGAAACTAAACACTGTGCATAAAGGTACATGAATTATTCCAGTTTTAAAGTATTGTTATGCGTGTTTGTTTTAATAAATGTGGCATGGTTTTAATACAAATGCTATGTTATTTAAAAGTTACAGGAACATTTCTATTGACAAAAATATGCTTCCTTTACATATTATGTTACCATATGATGTTAATGATTAAATTAGATCTTTACATAGTTTTTATAAAGCATCAGTCTAGGAAATATGACTTATTGCTGATGCAAATGTGAACATTTTGTAGTAGTTTTGTAAAAGCACATCCTTTTCAAATATCTATGTTAATGTACCCTTGAAACTAAATGCAAGCACATAGTCAGTTTGTCTAGTTTATGTGTGAAATTTTGTCTAAAATACCTAAACATTTCATCTATATTTATGTCTACCATGTTATCAATGTTTATAAGTACCTTCATGTGTCTATAAAAATGTTATATTTAAATAAATGTGAATTAAAATAAAATATTTTATTATTTTGAGATCCAGAAAAATGGGTTTTTTTTGAATCATTTACATCTGAATGCAAGTTGTTAATTCTTTAGGAGCCAAAAAGTTTAAGTTTATAGTTTGTATAGTGCTTGGAAAAATACACAATTTCCTCTTACATGTAAGTTTTAAGGAATAACTTTGAAAATGGTAAGATCAGTAGTCCTGGCTTAATAGGACTGGAGGGATTTGAGAGAGACGACATGAGCATTTCTAGATTGATCCCATCATCACAACATTTAGTAAGGGCCAATGTTAATGATCTTCTTTTTTAAGCAAAAATATTGTGAAAATGACCATTTAATTTTTTATTCAGTATATAAATTAATGTTTCTATGAAACATTAGAAATCAATAAGCTAACTTCATTTTACCTAAGAGAAAATTGAAGCCTAGAAAGACTAAATGACTTAAATCACTTAGTGATAAATAAATGCCTACCTTAATAGTGTTAGTAATTATAATATATGATAACAAAGCCTTATGATATGGTGGGAAAGAGTTCAGGCAATTGAGGCAGCCAGACAGAGCTGATAATGGCTCCCTCCCTCATAAGCTGCGGAGCTTTCAATCAGTCCCCTAGCTTCTGGTGCCCTCAGTTCTCTCAGTTGTTAAACACTAATTGCTCATAACTTGCAGCGTTATGCTAAGTTATAGTTGGTGTATGTCAAATGCCTGGCAGCCTAAAGCCTAGCGCATCATCAGTATTGTGAGAAACGGATTGTTATAATTCTCGTTATTGACCATACATACACAATACTATAATGAAATGCAAAATACATATTAACTGAACTTCTTGAAGAGTAACATAAAAAAAACAGCTACCTACATTAACTGTAGATCCCACTCCTTCCCAGTATTTTGTTCCGTATTAATACCTTACTATGAGCAATATTCCTAAAATATGTTAGTTGACCGTTCTGCCTTAGCTAAGAATTCCATAGTGAACATTTTGTTCTTTTTCTCATTATTACAGTCTTTTTCCTAATATATGTTATTATTGCAAAGTACTATAGGTATACAATGTGCAGGTGATTTTACTGAATCTTATTTATTTCTTTATTTGTGATGGAGTTTTACTCTTGTCACCCGGGCTGGAATGCAATGGCATGATATAGGCTCACTGCAGCCTCCTCCTCCTCCTGGGTTCAAGCGATTCTCCTGCCTCAGCCTCCCAAGTAGCTGCGATTATAGTTGCCTGCCACCATGCCTAATTTTTTTCTTTTTAGTAGATGTGGGGCTTCACCATGTTGACCAGGCTGGTCTCGAACTCCTGACTTCAGATGATCCACCTGCCTAGGCCTCCCAAAGTGCTGGGATTACAGGCATGAGCCACTGTGCCCAGCCTTGAATCTTACTTTCAGCCCTAAAATACGTTCAAGACTTGCATGTATTTTTTTCCCAAGCTTTCTTTAAAGACATGTGCATTCTTTCCTAAAAACAGAATGAGAGAGACTATTCTGACCATGTATTGCCCTGGCTAATTAAATTTTGATCAACTGACCTTTAAAAATTGTACCATTAAAACATTAGCAAAGGCACAATTTTTATTAACCATTGCAGACAAATCTATAATAGTTTTTTAAGTTAAACATTCATTGACATCAACACTTGTTTTTTTATTTTCTTAAAGAAAAATGGTAAATTGAAAACAGTATGAAAAAATTCTTCTAAAATTCCCAGAGATTTCATTTCTCATAATTCTAAATGACAGGTGAGGAGAAGCAAGGAAAGAATCTCATCCATGTTCTGAAACCATAGTACATCAGACTACCTCTGTACCTCCCATGGTAACAATTGATCAGTAAATGAACACTGCCTTCAGTAATCTAGCAAAGAATATGTTTCTTTCAGAGATTAATGCATTATCTTATTAATTATGTCAATAACTCACACAAAATATAAGTTTATTGGAAATGTAGTTGAAGGATGTTTTGTCTTTTAAAGTTTGTGGGAAATACAGGTTTATGGACATTATCTTTTGAGCATTTGTCCCATATTACTGAGGGCATGACCTAGGTATTATTGGGAAATCTAAAACTTTCAGAATAAGTCAATTCCATTCATTCTACATTGGCTTGAAGGATTAAGTATTGTTATGTTTCAAGAAAAGAACTCTTTATGCCATATGGTTTGGCAGATAGGTGTGTGTAAGAAAGAGAAAGATGTATTGATTGATGCAAGGAACTCTGTTTCAGTCGATATGACGATATGTCAGTCTTTTAAAACTTTAAATAAACTTTTTATTTTGGAATAGTTTTAGATTTACAGAAAAATTATGAAGATACTATAGAAAGTTCCCATATACCCTTCACTTAGTTTTCCCTGTTGTTGACATCTCACATAACTACAGGACATTTATCACAACCAAGGAATCAACACTGGTACACTGCAATTAACTACACTGCACACCCTGTTCAGATTTCATAGTTTTCCTCTAATGTCCTTTTTCTCCTCCAGCAGCCTATCTAGGATAGTACACTACATTTATTTAGTTGTCATATCTCCTTAGCGCCTCTTGGCTTCAACAGTTTCTCAGACTTTTTATTTTTGATGACCTTGACAGTTTTGAGGAGTACTGGTCAAGTATTTTGTAGAATATTTCTCAAGTGGGGTGTATCTGATGTTTTCACATGGTTAGACCAGGGATATGAGTTTTTGGAGAAATATTAAAAAGGTGATACGCCCTTCAGTGAGATTATATCATATTGAGAGTAGTATGTGCTATAAACATGACTTATTACTGATGACGCTGACTTTGAATACCTGGCCAAAGTAGTGCTTCTCAGGTTTCTCCACTGCAAAAGTTATTCCTCCCAACCTTTCTATACTCTACTCTTTGGAATTAAATCACAAAGCATGACCCACACTCAAGGAGTGGGGAATTAAACTCCACCTCCTTGAAAGGCAAGTATCACATAAATTATTTGGAATTCTTCTGCATGAGAGAGTTGTCTCTTTTCCTCAATTTATTTATCAGTTATTTATTTATATTAGTATGAACTCAGGAATCTTCAATCTTTTTTCCAAGTCTTAATCAGTGCTATCCAAGAAACATATTTACATTTTTATGAAAGTCGATAAAATTTGGAACATTTTACATGGTGCAGATGAATACCATTTTATGTTGGATATGATAGTATATTCTATGGTTTCCTCAAAATTTATCTTCCTGTTAATGTCAGGCATGTATCTCCTTAGCTTATCATTAATAACCATATATACCACAGACCTTCCTTGTAGGGCTAACAGTGTTGCATTGTAAGCAGAGCCCCCGTAGATAACTGGCCTTTTCCTACCTTATTCCTAAGATGGTTGCATCTTATAAATAATGTCATTCTTCAGCAAGTGGTATGGAAATGAGATTGTAATGTCCTTATTTCCTCTTTAAAGAATCAAGAAAACTCATGACACAAAGAGCTCTTCTCTGTAAAAGGTGAGACTTTTTTTTTAGTAATAGCAAAAATAAAATTGTACCTTCTTAATTTTCTAAAGAAAGATGGATTTCATTTTCAACATTAAGAGGTAGTTTTAAGAAGCAGTAGAAGTCAGCCTGGGCAACATGGTGAAATCTCATCTCTACAGAAAAATTAGCTGGGCTTGGTGGTGTGCACCTGCAATCCCAGCTACTCTGGAGGCTGAGGTTAGAGATCATCTGAGTCTAGGGAAGTCGAGGCTGCAGTGATGCAGTGAGCCATGATTGTGCTACTCCAGCCTGGTCGACAGAATGAGACCCTGTCAAAAAAAAGAAGAAGAAGAAAAGGAGAAGGAAGCAATAAAAGGAAGAAGAAGAGGAAGAAGGGGAGGAGGAGGAAGAGAAGGAGGAAGGAAGAAGGAGAAGCAGCAGCAGCAACAGCAGCAATAAAAGGAAACCAAGCTTCTTTTGGAGGGGAAAAGTGCCCAAGAATCTCATAGTTTTACTTCTCATTAGCGAAAGCTCACTGCGTGCTAAAACTAAATTGGATGAGTGGATCTCATTCAGTTTCATTTGGGAAGGACACAAATCAAAACAAAAAACAACTTATGTAGTCTTTACAAGACACTTGAATATAATTCCTTGTCACGAATTTACCCAATCCCAATTTTCACCCTTACAAAAATAAATAAATAAATAAATTTCTTACAATCAAAGGCAAAGCAAAGGGTAATTGCATCCAGAACAAACCATCAGTTGGCTGACTCTGAACCAGCCCCAGCAGAGAGCTTGCTAGTCACTGCCCAGGCCAGAAAGGGAGTCAGACAATAGAGCATTTCAGAGGTCAGTTAAGGAGACAGGTTCCAATTTAGGACTGCTGCCAGGGATGTACAATTCAGTGTCTGACATCTGGGTTCTGCAGCTGCCAAATCTACCCCTTGTGTGGCCACAGGTGTTGGCTATAACTCTGAGGCACATGGGAGAAGGAACAGGGTAATGTCAATGTCATTGTGCATATGTGTGTTTATGTGTATGGTTTTTCTTTTAATTTTTTCAAAAGGTACATAATTTATTTTGTTTTAAAATGAGTGTATTTCTACGTAATGGCTGGGAACATTTGGGAGACTAGCAAAGAAGAAGCTTTTGTTCAAGAACAAGGGCAAAACAAAGCTGAATTTTTACACCTACAGGGTACATTGTATGCTAACATGTTGTGTGTGATATTGTTAACTTAGTCATTTGAATAGGCCTTCTCAGGACAAAAAATAAATAAATAAATGGATGCCAAAACGCACACAGGCAGTTGGTATAAGATGAAACCTAAATACTCATTCTCTTCCTGTAGTCTTCTCCCCTCATCTTTGTTTTGGATCTTCAGGAGAATTTGTGTTTATCCACACATATTTTTGAGCCTGGAACAGACTGTTTGCAGTCTTCTATCTCACATTATACCACTTGTAGCCATCAACTAACACAGCTTAAAACAAGAACACTGAACTTTCCTCTCCTTTTTGCAGGAAAATTAGCTACTGTCTGTAAAGCAAATCTGGAAGTTTCTACCTCAGGTAGCTGTTTGAGTTTCCTAACCCTAAAGATGTAGGCAACAGTAGAAGAAATGAAGATGATTTAGAGAATGGAATGATCCTGGTAAGAACCTTAAAGAACAGATGGTCAGTAGGTTAGAAAAAAAAAAATACAGGTCTATATCTCCACAAATTAATTGGATATTTCTTCCATGTTTTTCCTATTCCATATCCTGAAATTAGAAATTGAACTTCAAGGAGGAGGAGGAATCTACATATTTTATCTTCATATTGAATCCCTTCTAAAGAGAAATGCTTGAGTCCTTGGGCCAATGTCTGTCCTGCTTTTAAAACTAATGTGACCTGCAATGTTTTTTCATTGTATCCTCTATATAATCTGCCAGGCAAGAAGATTTCTGACAGGTTATACTTTGTATTTTCTATTACAAAGATCAAAGGTAAATTGAATGTGCTTTTTCAAAGATTAACTCCCATCCCCTATTTCACTTAAGAATCTGTGCTCTGACTGGGCTTGTGCTTAGCACATGATAACTCCTCAGTCAGGATTTGTTGAACAAATGAGTGAACCAATGAAATAAATCATCAAGTTATTTATACATGAGATTTCCCAAAAGCAAAGGAATAGAATTAAAAAACTTTTGTCATTTCTCCAGCCTTGGGGAGAACTGTATTTGTGCAGTTGAAAATAATGCTTAGCTTACCAGACCTCTACAAATTGTGCCTTTTATCTGTTTTGGGTATTTTCCATGTTTCTCAGGTTGTGTTTTCCTCTGTCCATAATGACTACATATGTCTTCGTGATGAGTAAGAGCTGATTCTAGACAATACAGTGTATGTTGGTCCAAGGTTTTATCTAGCCGCCAAGTTTCCCTTGTGTGTTCTTGGTTATGGTAGTGTGTATTCCTGTCCCAGAATGAATTAGTCCTATCTGACCTGTCCTTGAAAAATGTTTTCCTTTTTCATTTGCTTGCCTCCAAGCACATTTGGGTATTTTTAAACACCTTGTTTTTTTTTAAAAAAAAAGATTTTTCCAGGAGCAGTGGTGCACCTTTGTTTCAGTAGTCTCCTGTATCTCTGTCCTACGTTTCCTACTCAGCCAGTTCTATCCCTTCATCATATAAGCATGTTTAGCGCTTTTCTAACTCCAACTATCCAACTCTTTTTTCCTTCTTTTTAGAGCCAAGCTTCTTGAGAGAGTGGTCTATATTTGTGCCTCCAGTTTCTTTTATTCATCGTCAACTTCTGCAATCAGATTTCACGTCCCTCATTAGAACCTCCCCTGAACTGATTTATACTCGGCCCACCTTTAAAACCTGCCAAATGCCTTTATCTCTCTCTCTCTTTTTTTTTTTAGACGAAGTTTCACTCTGTCACCCAGGCTGGAGTGCAATGGCAGTGGCACAGTCACACGATCTCAGCTCACTGCAATCTCTACCTCCTAGGTACAAGCGATTTTTCTTCCTCAGCCTCCCAAGTAGTTAGGATTATAGGCATGCGCCACCACACCTGGCTTTTTTTTTTTGTATGTAGTAGAGACAGGGCTTCACCATGTTGGTCAGGCTGGTCTTGAACTCCTGACCTTGGGTGATCCACCCACATTGGCCTCCCAAAGTGCCAGGATTACAGGCATGAGCCACCATGCCCGAACTATCTCTCTTTGAGGCAATTAATCACTATTGATTAATCCTACTTTCTTGAAATTGTCTTCCACCCTTGATGTCTATGACACTTTTGCTGGTTTTCCTTCTCTCTCTGTAACCATTCCATTTTAGACCTTTGGGGACGTGTTTTCACTTCTACTTGTAAAATGTTGGTGTTCTTCAGAATTCTGCCTCTGACTCTCTTCTCTACCTTTTCTTTTCCCTACATAATCATATCCATGCCTTATCTGCCAAATCAATCTTCAGCCCAGAACTCTCTCAAGTTCCATATCCATATACATAATTTGCCATCAAATGTCTCCCTTGACCTTTACTCTCGGCTTCTATAACAGATCACAGTAGCTGCTATTTTTATTTGCTCTACACTCTTTTTCATCTCCCTCCCCTCTACCCACTTTCCTTTGAGGAATTCTGCATCACTTTATGTAGTCCTGGTGGGAGCAATGATACTTATAGCCATTTCTATACCACAAGGTGATAAACACGTAACCTAGCCTAGTCCAGTTATCATCCTTCAACCAATACATAGATGTTAGGAGAAAGAAGCACCTATTTTGCTGGGTTACTACTGACAGCCATCCTTTCCTCCATGTTTCAAAGTCTTGACCATGTTATTTGAGGCCCTGGATTACCCAAGCAAGAAACTAAGAATCTATCTATTCTTCTTTCTTACCTCCATACTCAATTGATGATAAACTTTTGTTAATTATACATCTGAAAGATTTGTCTATCAAATGTGTACTCCAGACCTACTACTACTCCTACTTCAGTCCGGGTCTTTATCACTTCACCCAGCTGATCTCCCTACATCCAGTTAAGCCTCCCTCCCATCCATCCTCTACACTAAAGCCAGAGGAAATATGTTAAGAAATACAGATAAATTCCTTAGGGGCTCTGTGGTGTCTCTGGAAAATTGAGGCATTTTAAGGCAAACAAGGGCCCCCCACCTGCCCCTCCAGCCTCTGCAAATGATATTGCAACTCCTATATTCTGTGTTCTTGCCTATTGAGCAATGCCCTGCACTATTTAATATGCCATACCTTATTTAATTATCCTTATATTCTATTTCCTTTCTCTGAAATGCCCTGACCTTCCCTTCTTCACCCAGCTAAATCCTATTACAAGACTTTTTTTCCTGTATCATCTCCTCTAGGAGTCTTCCTTTATTTTTGCTGCGCTGCACTGATGTCTTCGCATGTTTTTGTGCTAACCTGTGCTCCCCTCTTTCAAGGTTCTTGATCCATAGTGTTGTAATTGTTTGTTCCCCGTCTGCTTCATAACTCTGAATTGATACCGACATAGACTTCCTTGATTAACATGATGCCTGACATACAGCATGTGCTCGGTAAAAGTTTGTCCAGTAGGTGAATGATTGAGTCACTACTGATTCAAGGAAATATATGAATTATATATCATCTATATTAGACTAGTAGATGTTGCCTTTGTGTCTGTTGGAAGCCTTTAGGAAACCTTTCAGATATCCGTATTAGAATATGCTACATTTCCTTAATGCTCCCAAACATATCTTGTATTCTAAATAAATTAACTTCTTAAATTTCTACCCCTTTTGTTTGGTGACCTGTATCAGCGTTAATACAATAAAGACATTTTACATTTATTATAATCTTTCAGACAGTGTTAAATCTTCAGATTAAATTTTTGGGATGTAAGTTACTATGAATCTGTGTATTATTATTATTATTATTATTATTATTATTATTATTTTAGAGACAGGGTCTTGCTCTGTTGCTCCCAGGCTGGAGTGCAGTGGTGCGATCATAGCTCACTGCAGTGTCCAAATTCCTGGGTTCAAGTGATCCTCCTACCTCAGCTTCCCCAGTAGCTGAGACTATAGGCACATGCCACCATGCCTGGCTAATTTTTCAATTTTTGTAGAGATGGGATCTCACTTTATTGCCCAGGCTGGTCATGAACTCCTGGCTTTAAGCAATCCTCCTGCTTTAGCCTCCCAAAGTACTAGGATTATAGGCACTGAGCCACCATGGCTGGCTGGATCTATCTATTATAACTTCAGTTTTATTTTTTGGTTTCCTTGGTTTTTTATTTTATTTTATTTTTTTGAAACAGAGTCTCATTGTGTAGCACAGGCTAGAGTGCAGTGGTGCAATCTCAGCTCACTGCAACCTCTGCTTCCCAGGTTCAAGTGATTCTCCCACCTCAGCCTCCCAAAGTGCTGGGATTACAGGTGTGAGCCACCACAACTAGCTAATTTTTTGTGTGTATTTTTAGCATAGACAGGGTTTCCCCATGTTGGCCAAGGTGGTCTCAAACTCCTGACAAGTGATCCATCCACCTCAGCCTCCCAGAGTGCTGGGATTATAGGTGTGAGCTACGGTGCCTGGCCTTTTTTTGGCTTATTTTAATATCTACCTGGGAAGAACTTTCTTCCTCCTTCTCTTAAATTAACATTATTTAATGCCAATTAAATTACATGGCTCTTTTCAAAGCAGGGACTTGAGTAGATTTAAATATGTACCATAAAATGGAATGCCTGATTTTTTAATGGACTGTAGCATTTTGTTTTTATGTAATCTAATCTTACTGAAGGATTTGGGAATGTTAACCCTTTTGGTGATGGCCCATATTGAAAGATAAGCTCATTTTGCTTTTGAGGAAAAATAAAAAGTATTTGAAGAAGGAAAACCATAATTTCGATTTTTCATGCAATCAAAATAGGTTCTAAAATATTCTTTAACTGGTCCATTTATTTGATAGACAGTTTACTGACTGAATTTAACTTTTTAATTTCTGTAATGGATTATAAGGATTTTGTGCAACATTAGTTAACTGAATTTCTAACGAGTTTGGTTACCACGTTAATTATTGCAGCCTCTAAGCTTTCACATTTTCATGGCTCCTCTTCTCTCCCAAGATGCATGTGCAGGTATACAATACATCATTTTCAACAAATGGAGAATAGTAGCCATTCTCTTAAAACTATGATTTAGCCTATAAAAAGAAAAAACAAAAAACAATCCTGTTGTTGGTTAACAAAATTCTCATTTCTGTTAAATAAATAACAAGTTGCAAATACTTTGTAACATCAAGAAGTCTTTCATTAGAAAGAGTTTCAGCAAAAATAGTCTCTAGAACTTAAAAGCAAATTCTTTTTTTTTTGTTTTTTCTTTGTTTGAGATGGAGTCTCCTACTGTCACCCAGGCTGGAGTACAGTGGTGCGATCTCTGCTCACTGCAAGCTCCGCCTCCCGGGTTCACGCCATTCTCCTGCCTCAGCCTCCCAAGTAGCTGGGACTACAGGTGCCCGCCACCACATCCGGCTAATTTTTTTTTTTTTTTTTTTTTTTGTATTTCTAATAGAGATGGGGTTTCACCATGTTAGCCAGGATGGTCTTGATCTCCTGACCTCGTGATCCGCCCGCCTCGGCCTCCCAAAGTGCTGGGATGACAGGCGTGAGCCACCGCACCCGGCCTTTTGATTAAAATGCTAGGTTAAATTAGTGCCAGGGGTCAATAGTTTCTTCTTTTCCAAATTGAAAGACTACCTGCTGAAACTCTCTATACCCACCTTAGTTTTCCCACCTGAGTAATTTTAAGTGACTCTAAGTTTCTACACTTGGCAATATTTAACTATAAGAGAGTGATTGTAGGAATTAAGCCCCCTTTAAGCAACCAATTGTCTTCTGGGTGTAGGTTATTTCCATTCATGCTTATTTCCACTGGGGCTTTTCTAGTATATGTTGAGATACACTTGAGGCATGATTTCTTTTTTATGTGGATTGTGATAAGGGCCTCATTTCCCAGTGTAATTTCTAACCACCCTAGGGGGCGAGACCAGTGGACTTGCTGCTTTTGTTGTGTTGAAGTACAGCAAATGTGATACCCTCCAGCCTGGGTGTGCTTTGTTATGCTTGTTAAGTACAGAGTGCCAGAAATGTGCCCTGAGCATGACAAAACATAATACACAAAAGACAAGTTCTCTATCCTTAGTACTTTTCATTCTAGAGTCTAAAATTACAGGTAGCAGTAATAGTATCAAGTCGACCACTAAAGACAGGTTTGATCATCATGAAATGCCAAGTAAGTGAGCCAGTTTAAATGAAAGTCAGGGAAGGAGGTGATTCAGAGGCCAAGCAATAGTTATTCAGAGCATCCAAAGAAAATTTGTTGGGGCTAGTATTATTTTTTTTAATTACCTTGCCTACAATATGTGATTTATAATGCAACAAGATATAGAAAGAATGGACAAATGGACAGGGGTGGTGGTGATAAAACAATGCAAAGCTACAGCACCTAGACATGAAGCCATATTCTCTTGTGACTAGCCTGGAAATAATGAACTATTGAGTACATGTCTCCTTTTTGGTCCCATTCTCACTATTGAAACTTATTTCCCACAGGGCCCAGTCAAGCCAACCTCTTTTTCACCTACTCATTCCTTACCTCCTTTCTGGTGCCATGTCACTCCTCTGTTGATGGTATATCTCCCTCTTTTGGTCTTATGTCCTGCCTGTGCACACACAAACGCTCACTGCAGCTCTGTTTCCAGCCCCCTCATGAACGTGTTCTCCAGGAATGGCCGACACATGTCATCTCAGATCCCCTCTGGCTCTGGCATTCGGATTTTCCCACTGTTTCTTCCACTTGTTTTCTCACAATATTGTGTGATGAATCTTAACTCTCTAAGTACATTGTAAGATATATAAGGGCGAGCTGACGATTATTTTATGTAATAAAACACATTGCATACAGTAGGTGCTCAATGAAACCTGACTTCCAAACATTATTGGAGTTATTGAATCTCAAATGATTGACCGCCTACGTTAGTGTCAAAGGTCTTCAATGCCGAAGTAAGATGTGTTATAACCACTGTCACTGGAGGGCGATTACTTTCCCTCCTCCCCACCTCTTTCCCACTCCCTATTTAATTAAATGTGTTCTTTAGTATATGCTCCTTCCCCTACAGCAGATCCTCTCCCAGAGATGCACCTCCTGCCAGCTAAAAAGTTGGCCTGCTATGCTCTTCTACTATGAACAGATGTACTCTCAGTATTGCCTATCCTTGCTACTTGGATAAGGAAGTTTGCTTTTCTCACTTAAAAAATGGTCCTCTTCCTGGACCCAGTCATGTGGAACCCTTGTGATTGAAACATTAGGTGCAAAGGCCAACAACATTTATAAATGAATTTATTTATTTACTCATTTATTTTATTTTATTTTTGACACAGTCTCGCTCTGTCACCCAGGCTGTGCAGTGGCTCAATCTTGGCTCACTGCAAACTCTACCTCCCCGGTCAAGTGATCCTCCTACGTCAGCCTCCTGAGTAGCTGGGACCACAGACATGTGTCACCATGCCCGGCTAATTTTTGTATTTTCACTAGATACAGGGTTTCCCCACATTACCCAGGCTGGTCTCAAATTACTGGGCTCAAGTGATCCACCCACTTTGGCCTCCCAAAATGCTCGGATTACAGGCATGAGCCACCGTGCCCTGCCTTTATGAATGAATGTAAAAAGTAGCAGCATGAGGACTTCATAAGGCAGGTGCTTGGTTCATTGATAACTTTGTAGAAACAACATAGTCCCAGTCCTGGGAAGAGTTTTGAAGCTCATGATTGATTGTAGAACTATTTCATCATCTTTAGAAATGGTTAAGTGCTGCCCCTTTTCTTCTTTGTCATTTAACAATTTAATTATGTGTCACTTCAGCTTAGGTTTGAAGCATAGCATTTTTTCCATAGGAGGTACTTAATAAAATCTGGATGGATGGATGGGCAGACAGATACAAGTAGGGTTGTATCCATTATACCTGCACCACAGATGGCCACAGACCTATGAACATATCATTTGCTCCTAATTGTATGGTAGGTCTTGATGACACTTTCAGTGTATCCACGTACTACTCCATTTCCCCTTGAAACGAAAGACAGTTGACAAATTGGATGTGATGGGTTGGTATTTAGTGATAGTAATAATAGTTTTTTTTAGCTTACATTTGCTGAGTTCTTAGGTACCAGCACTGTTCTAAATGCTTTACATATATTACTTATCTTTTAAAACTCTATTATTGCCCAAAGTAGAAATAACCCTTGTCCATCAGTTGATGAATGGCTACATAAAATGTGAAATGTTTATACAATGGAATATTATTCAGCCACAAAAAAGAAATAAAGTTAGAATACATGCTACAACATGGATGAATCTTTAAAACATTATACTAAGTGAAATAAGCCAGACGTAAAAGGACAAATATTGTGTTACTCAACTTATATGAAATATCTGGAATTTGCACCTCTATGCATATTCATAAAGATGGTAATTTGATTATAAATTACCAAGGACTTTAGTGGGAGGGATGGCAGTTACTACTTTATGAGTATAGAGTTTCCATTTGGGGCGATGAAAAATTTTGGAAATAGTGGTGATGGTTGCACAACATTGTGAATGTAATTAATGCCACTGATCTGTAACACTTAAAAATGGTTAAAATGGCAAATTTTGTTATATATATTTTACCACAGTAAAAAACAGTTTTGTAAAACCCTATTCCTAACCTAATTTTAATTTGAGTATAGCTGGAATGTTTAAACAAATAGGAGTTGTATATACTAACATAATAAGAAGTCTAGGAGGGTGCTGTGGCATTGGTTCAGGGTCATCCTGTCCTCGAATCTCTTGGCTTTCCCTAGTGACAGCAGGACGGCTACTGCAACTCTGTATATTGCATCCGTGTTTAAGGTAGGAAGAGGAGAAGAAAGGAGTGATACCAGTCAAATCTTTTCTTTTATCACACACACAAAATAAAAGCTTTCCTAAAGCCTCTAATAAATTTCCCTCAATGTCTTACCAGGTAGAACTGTGCCTCAGGGCTATCCCAAACTGCAAGGCGAGGGAGGCCAGCAGAATGAGTGCTTGGCTTTTCCAGCGTCTGTAATGGAGGCAGCAAGGACGTGGGTTGGAAATGTCTGTTGAGGAATGAACACCATCTGGCACAGTGACAAGAGACACCGAGAGGTGAAATCACAGTTTCTCAGCCTGAGAGTTGACATTTTAGACTGGGTAATTCTTTGTCATGACAGGCTGTCCTGTGCATTGCAGGATGGTTTGCAGCATCCCTGTCCTCTACCCACTAAATGCTGGTAGTCTCCCATTTCCAAGCTGTGACAATCGAAAATGTCTCCAGACATTTGCAAATGTATTGGTTGAGTGGTGGGGGATTGCCCCAAATTGAGGACCACGGGGTTAGATGATTAGCTGAAGTTTCATTGCTGATACGTGGTAAATCTGAGGTTTGCACCAGGACATCTGACTTTACAGCCTTAGTCCTTCTTTGACCAGCCTGTGCAGTTGAACAAATGGTCTTGTAGCTAACAGGAGTCACAGATCAGCTGAACTAAGTTACCATTGACTGAGTTAATTAGGCATCCATGAAATAGTATACTGACCATCTACAGGCCATTCCTGAGTGCTTATTATTTAGCAATAACCTCCTACAATTTAGAAGGAATAGAGAGTATATGATGGAGGAACAGGGATCAAGTCACTGTAACCCAAGTATTCTCAATGGGAACACTGGTTTTGGGGAGACCAAAAATATCTTAAATATTAAATGGTTTGTGGCCATCCAAAGCTCGTCCCTACCCAAGAAATCTTATCCCTTAGTATTTAATTCTCTCATAGTATTTAATTCTGTCATAAGGGAGTATTTAAATTAAATTCTTTTTTCTCTTTTGGAGAACAGTAATGAAAAAAAAATTGAGAAACACTTTTGTAGCCTAAGGAAGTAAGTGGAGCAAGGGATATTTTTTAGAGAAGGTGAGAAGTACTGTTTCCTAAAATGAGATGATACAGTTCTCTAGAGTATAAATGGTGAGTGATTTTTTTTTTTTTTTTCTGAGACACAGTCTTGATCTGTCACTCAGGCTGGAGTGCAGTGGCTCCATCGTGTCTCACTGCAGCCTCAACCTCCTGGGCTCAAGTGATCCTCCCACCTCCTGAGTAGCTGGGATTACAGGCACGTGACACCACGCCCAGGTAGTTTCCTTTATTTTTTACAGAGACAGGGTCTCACTATGTTCCTCAGGCTGGTCTTGAACTCCTGGGCTCAAGTAATCCACCTCAGCCTCCCAAAGTGCTGGGATTATGGGCATGAGCCACCATGCCTGGCAGTGAGTGAATTTTCAAAGTCCTGCTGGGTATTTTCATTAGCTGCATCCCTTTAGCTGTTGTTAAAGTCACTATTCATCCCAGTTAATTCACTTTCATTCTCTCTATTCATGAATGAGATGTTCAGAGAATACTTGCTTTTTATAAAGGATGAAGTAGACATGGACACTAGATCACTTTTGAGAGTAACTGTGTCTACTTTTTAAATGTCTTATCTAAAAATAACTGTACTATTTAGTTAAGCTTTCTTTGAGTCACTAAAATTGTAGTTGGGGGTTGGAAGAGCGGACATGTAATTCTTTCTGGACCCTATCTTTTTGACACTTTTTCTAGGTTTTAAAATATATGTGAGATACTAACATTACGGAGATACAATAAAACAACTCATAACTGCATTTTATATCTATGACTTCATCTGGCTGTGAAGCAGATGGCTCACAGAATACAGCAGCCACTCTTACATTGATAGTTGTGGTTTAAAAATCATTGTAACAACTACTGTATTTGCTAGAAAGGCACATAGTCCAGACTACATTTTGGCCTAGGGAACTGTTATTAATTCAAATATATGAGGAGTCATGGGATACTTTTAGAAAATATTCATAGCTAAGCATTGGATTTTTGTCTTCTCTGACACTGTAACAAATTCCGTAACAAATTCCTTCTTGGTTAGATGTGACTGGGATAAAGCCTCCCCGCATTTGACTTAATTGTTTCTGGTCCCAGATATTTGACTTGAAAGTCTCTCTACCTGTTACCCATTCTCGCAAAAACATAATTGAATATGTATTTTCATGTCTACTGAAACATCATTTTCCTTAAAATCAACTAAATATGCCTCTTCCCCCCAATTCGTTGCAATATTCATTTTATCATATATCAGCTTTTTTTTTTTTTTTTTTTTTTGAGACAGAGTCTCGCTCTGTCGCCGGGGCGGGAGTGCAGTGGCCGGATCGCAGCTCACTGCAAGCTCCGCCTCCCGGGTTTACACCAATCTCCTGCCTCACCCTCCCGAGTAGCTGGGACTTCAGGTGCCCGCCACCTCGCCCGGCTAGATTTTTGTATTTTTTAGTAGAGACAGGGTTTCACCTGACCTCGTGAGCCCCCCGTCTCGGCCTCCCAAAGTGCTGGGATTACAGGCTTGAGCCACCGCGCCCGGCCCATACATCAGCTTTTTTTCTCTAAACTGTAGGAAGGGAATTGTCTGATGACAAAGTAAAAAGCCCAAAAGTCATGAAATGCTAGGCTAAGGCTCTCCTGACAATAAGCACCCACTGTGGCCCTTTCTGCAAACCTCAGTACTCAGTGCCCTAACTAGTCATTGTCCATCCTTTGTAAGGAAACATTAATTTCTGGTTCCCTGGCTTTTGCATGATTGTGTTCAAATGTTTATTTCACTTTTGAATATTTGGCTCATCTTTTTCTTTCCACCTTATCCCCTTTATTCTAAGGCAGGGTGAAGTTGGAGATGATATGTATTGAGGAAGAAAAATAGAAAAACATATAGTCTCTGAAATTCCCTGGGATTTAAGTTAGTTTCCTTTAGAACCAGGGATAAAACTCTTTGTCTCGATTTATCCATCCCTTTTCACTTCTTAAATATGTTAAGGAATTCTTACATCTCTGGTACTGGCCTTTGGTATCCAGTAAAATAAATGGAGAGATGCTCAGTAAATATCTTTTAAGTGGGTGTACTAATAAATGTTCCTCAAAGTGTTTATTTTATTCCCATGTCTTATATCATTTGACAGAACCACACAATTTGGGTTCTGTGAGATGGATGCTAGGGCCTAGGTGATATCGTTCCGGTTAGGATTTCCTATAGGCATGTATCAACAGAGCCAAAGCACAATTGTTTTCTCCAATAAAATAGAACTTCATTTAAGCACATAAATACAGACATAAAGGAACATTCTGTGTAATTAAGAGACACAGGCCGGGTGCGGTGGCTCACACCTGTAATCCCAGCACTTTGGGAGGCCAAGGCGGGCGGATCACCTGAGGTCGGGAGTCCAAGACCAGCCTGACCAACATGGAGAAACCCCGTCCCTACTAAAAATACAAAAGTAGCCGGGCATGGTGGCACATGCCTATAATCCCAGCTACTAGGGAGGCTGAGGCAGGAGAATCGCTTGAACCTGGGAGGCGGAAATTGTGGTGAGCCAAGATCGTGCCATTGCATTCCAGCCTGGGCAACAAGAGTGAAACTCCATCTCAAACATGAATAAATAAAAAATAAAAGACACAATAGAGAGCTCAAACTCAAGAAATTCATATGTCTAGGTGTAGTTAAATGCCTCACTAACATTCAGCCATTCTCAGTCACTGTAATCCAAACCCAATATTTCCCTGGGCTTAAGCAAATCCTGACTTGTATATAGAACTTTCCAGGGCTTGTCCAATTGAAGCTCTGTGGGTACATTTCTAGTAAGCCTTTCATTTCTCTCTAATAACAATGATCTTTGCCTGCTGGTTTTCAATTCAAAAGGGGGAAGAAACCTATTTGCCATTCCAAGACTAAAGATATATTTGCTTTCCTAAAGTTGTTATTCTCTCATCTAACTTGAAACATACAGAAAGTCTATAAAAGGTGATACCACTAAACCTAATCAAAGAGGAATTTTCCTGCCACTTCTAAAATCCCTACATCTTCTGTATCTGCTCTAAATTCAGTCTGCCTTATAATTCAAGATTCATCTAGTTCAAATAACTCATTCTTTCATAACATTACATAGTATTAAAGCAGAAATATGAGATTTTTTTTCACAGCGTATTGTCATGTTTATAGTACATTTTATCTACTAGAGTAATCTAATAACTTAATACTCTCTTGAACACAGCTTCTTGTAAGCACATTAAAACCTATCCTAGTAAGCCCTTCCGAAGGAAGTGACAGTAAAATTCCCCAAAATGTTGCCTGCTTGGAAAGTTACCTAAAAGTTTAGTTGTGAGGAAGTTGACATTGAATGTTTCTCAGTTTAGACTGTGCTCCTTTCTAGAGGCTGCCCCATATGCATAGCTGGCAGAAAGGGACATGGACAGGCATTAGAAGCAGCTCCAGCCACTCAGAATTGGAGGTCTTGATGGGATTGGGGGTGGAGTTGGGGGGAGCGGTGAGAAAAGGAAGCATAAACTGTGGTTGATTTCATGCTCCTCTGGCTTGCCTCTCTTACCCTAGGGACAGCCCAGAGATGCTGTGGCAGGGGTGGGAGGCAGCTGGATAGATTAAGAAAGGCCTTTTGTCCCTTAGATTCTCTAACAGACCATATTTGAGATGACAGATGCAAAATAAACAGGCATGACTTTAGACAGGTCCAGAATGGTCTTAATATCCTGAAGCTTATTCTTATTCTTATTCAGACTTCGTGTTTTAATTGTTTGGAATATTTAGACAGACTAGGTGGAATTTCATCCTTTGTATGTTTTAAGGAGGGCTTCGCTCCTCTCTTTACCACCCAACCCCCACCCACTAAAATACTGAACTTTCATTTTAATCCATAACACTAAATGCTTTTGTGTTTTTCTTTCTTCAAAGATTGTCATTAAGAATGTCTACAAGGAAATCATGGAAAATAACAAAATCTCCCCCAAATTGATTTTTTACGTGTTGTTGGAAATAACCATATAATTAAAAAAAAAAAAAATCTTCATTCTGGGAAAAATAATCTGTCCAAAGATGTGGAAAACCTCAGCATTAAAAATAATATCCTAAGTAATCCAAAAGGGAAATTAACTTTCACTTTGAAGGCGTTCACTAGCACAAACACTAAAATAATGAGTAAACTGTCTCTCCTGAGAAAATGCCAGCTGTCACCTGCTGCCTCCCACTGGGCTCCAGGTCTAACGAGCCTTGCTCCCTGCCCTAACTTCTGACTCTGTGTCAGGAGACTTTTCTGAAGGACATTTTTTTCAAGCAATTAGAAACAATCTATTGTGGGTCAGGCGCAGTGGCTCATGCCTGTAATCCCAGCACTTTGGGAGGCCAAGGTGGGCAGATCACCTGAGGTCAGGAGTTCGAGACCAGCTTGGCCAACATGGTAAAACCCTGTCTCTACTTTAAAAAAAAAAAAAAATTAGCCAGGCATGGTGGTGCGCACCTGTAGTTCCAGCTACTTGGGGGGCTGAGGCAGGAGAATCACTTGAACCTGGGAGGAACAGGTTGCAGTGAGCCGAGATTGTGCCACTGCACTCCAGCCTGGGAGACAGACCGAGACTCCATCTCAAAAAAAAAAAAAAAAGTCCGGATGCGGTGGCTCACGCCTGTAATCCTAACACTTTGCAAGGCCGAAGCGGGTGGATCACCTGAGGTCAGGAGTTCGAGACCAGCCTAGCCAATATGGTGACACTTCATCTCTACTAAAAATACAAAAAGTTAGCAGGGCATGGTGCTGCGCACTTGTAGTTCCAGTTACTCGGGAGGCTGAGGCAGGAGAATCACTTGAACCTGGGAGGCAGAGGTTGCAGTTAGCCGAGATCGCACCACTGCACTCCAGCCTAGGCGATAAGAGCGAAACTCTGTCTCAAAAAAAAAAAGAAAAAAGAAAAAGAAACACTCTATTGTGTTGTTAAACACCAACATCTCTTATGGTCAAATCACTCAGAATTGGCCAATTTCCCTATTAAGTAAAACTGTCATTGTTATTAAAACATAATAGCAAAGCAAGGCACTGTGGAGTACAGAGGGTGTTTAAGTTGATGATGCGTATTTTACGACCCTCCATAGGGGCAAACATGATGAAGTATCCATTTACACACACATACAGGGAGTAGTCTCCAAGGGGGTGGGTTTGTTGAAAATTTCAGAAGTCACCTAGGGCCTATGAAATATCAATAATTTCACTTTTAAATTGTATAGTAGATTTACAGGTATGTGTAATATAAGCAATTTAATTATTCATTGTGTATAATGTAACACATTATCATATACAAGCTAAAAGTTAGAAAAAACAAAGGTCCTGAGCAATATCTTTAGTGTATAATCATTTACTGAAAAATTAGAAGTTGATTTGGGAATGCCATTGTACAGGCTTGGCTTGTTGAAACCACCCTGGTCCATGTTACCCTCCACTCAGATTGACATATCTTAGTGTCTTCCACCCTTCACAGGGTAATACAGGTTCTGCCACTCAAAGCTCACTTTGACCCTCACCCGTAAAATTTCTAAACAGCTTCATCTGTTAGTGGTTTTCAAGAATAGTAACATATGTGGACCATGCTGTAATAATCTCAGCAATACAGATTTGTTAAAGGTTCACAAATGCCTAAGCACAACTATATTCAAACTAATGTTATATTAGACTAAAACATTATCTGCTTTTGAGAAGTGGAGCTACATGCTGGAAGTTTTTTGGGGGTAGAGGCTGGGGTGAAAGGGATGGAGAATGAAAACTGAACAGGAGAGAAAATCAAAGGAGGAAAAAAAAAAGGAACTACATTATCTTCCCTTGCATGTTAACATGGAAACAACAAAGACACTGAAATATTCTTGGAGAATTTCCCCCCCGGGGGGAAAATATCTATGAAAATTTTTAAGAAGGGGTACACGGCCGGGCGCGGTGGCTCAAACCTGTAATCCCAGCATTTTGGGAGGCCGAGACGGGCGGATCACGAGGTCAGGAGATCGAGACTATCCTGGCTAACATGGTGAAACCCCGTCTCTACTAAAAAAAAATACAAAAAACTAGCCGGGCGAGGTGGCGGGTGCCTGTAGTCCCAGCTACTCGGGAGGCTGAGGCAGGAGAATGGCGTAAACCCGGGAGGCGGAGCTTGCAGTGAGCTGAGATCCGGCCACTGCACTCCAGCCTGGGCGACAGAGCGAGACTCCGTCTCAAAAAAAAAAAAAAAAAAAAAAAGAAGGGGTACATATGACCAAGTCACCTGAAAAGAACTTTAAGAAATATCTGTCTCCACCCTCGACCCTCAAAATATCTAAAATTAATTTTAGGACGTAAACCCAATTACTTTAAAAATACAGTTCCTAGGTTTAGGCTGTAAAGTTTAAGTGTTCTCACCACAAAAAAATGGTAAGTATGTAAGGTAATACATGTGTTATTTAGCTCCATGCAGCCAATTCACAGTATATATGTATTTCAGAACATTGTATTGTACATGATAAATTTATATAATTTTTGTGTGTTAAAATAAATAATCAAAATAAAATATATCTAAGCAAAGCTAAAAAAATAGAAATTACCAGATAGTATTTAAGAAAACCCAAGGTCGCTACTAGCAGCTATTTATAACTTCATGGAATGCTGGCATATCCAACGGTGTGTTTGTAATCCTTTCCTCTCAGGTTCTCTGATAGCAAGATTCTCTAAATTGAAATGACTGCTTTACTGATTGCCTCTAGTTTTCCCTCTTGTTCTCCCTGAACTATATTAACTTTGTGCTATGTTAGTGACTGTGTATGTTGACAGATTTTCTAGAGAACTGCTAATGAATACTGCCCACAAGAAATCTCACTTTTCCTTTTCATTGACGTATTTGTGTAATTTATAATTCTAACCCATGAGTTAATTCAATGCAGAGATTATTTAAAAGACTACTTGAGACATAGTATATAGCTAATCCAGGTCCTCATAATCTTTACCAGAAGTTATTTGCTCTTGTGCATAATTGAAAACAAATGTTCTGTGTTGTGTACAATTACTTTGATCTTAAAGGCCATGCTTAGTAGAAAAAGAGAAGGTTAGGATTCTGTAGTTTCCCTTAGTGCTTTCAAGGTATCTTCCTTATAGTCATACTTATCTATATATTAAATTATATTTTTAATAGTTTCTATATAGGCTTGAGTTTATGTACGTATATGATTGTACATGGATATATGTATCTAGACTTGGGAATGCATAGACTTAAAAATAAAATTATAGACCCTGTCATAACTTAAACAATTACAGATGGAATTTAACATAACATGTCTTTTAAAATCAGGTCTAAAGATTATTAGAAGGATTTGTTGAGAAAACTACCAGATTGGACATAAAACATGGTTTCTAGTCTTTCTTTGTTATGAAATGAGTGAGTCATTTAGCCAATTTGGGCCCCAGTTTACTTATTTTTAAATTGAAAATACAAAAATAATTGTAGATACTTGACCCTTTAAATGATAATGTGCTGAGAAAACAGGCAGAATGGTCAGCACATGTATTTTATTTCTTGAATTTCACAGATTAAGAATAGCGCGTTCACTTATAGCAGCAATGGCAGACAAGACACTCTCTACTTGAAACCAACTATATCCTAAATAAAACATTTTGGTTTGCTGCTGGACTTCCTGGAAGTGGGTAAAACCATCTGTAAGTCCAACCTCTCCTCCCCTCCAAAAAATGAAAAGGAACAAGCTGAGCCGATGTTGGAGCTTAGAGCCATGAACAGATAAATGAGCAAGAAGCAAGGGAGAGAAACTGTGGTTATGCTGAGGGAAAATGCCAATAGAAGCACTGTAAATTGCAACCGGGATACTGAGCCTGGGGTCAACAGCAAGGAAAAGGACCTGAATCTGAGATTTTGCATCAACCCAGGTCCCTCAAAGAGTAGTAAATGGCCCCAGGTTAGTAGTCCTCCCACCTACTCGCAGAAACACACCAAATCACCATAGGAAAGAATTTTAAGAATATCTCATCAGATTCCTACAATGTATAATCAGACAAGCATTAGTTCACAACCAAAGACACGAAGCAACAAGAGAAAGTAAGGCATCTATAGTAGAACTGTTCGACACAGAAATGCTGTTTATGAAGTACTTAAAAAGTAAAACATAGGATCAAAATAGTGAGCAAGCAACAGAAAATTATCAGGAATAATCAGGCAATTCTTACAAATAACCCAGTGGAATGTCTACATAAAATATGTAAACATTGAATGAAAACACAAGACATGTTAAAAAGCAGATTAGCTACAGATGAAAGAGAATTAATGAACTTGTAGGTTGAAGTGAATAAATTAACCAGAATATAATCTTGAAAGGGAAAGGGCCAGAAGATGTTAGAATAATTTAAAATGTTGAGGATAAAATGAGAAGCTCTAACGTAAGTCAAATCAGAGTCACAGAAGAAAAGAATAAATCAACCAAGAAGTGATAATAAAATTAATCAAGGAGAAATGTTCAGAAATGCTGAAAGCTATGAATCCCCAGTTCATAAAGGACAGTATTTCCAAGCAAGATAAAAAAGAAAACCAATGGCTAGCATAGCGGTGGCTCTCTAGAGAAACAAGGCAAAAAATTTTTACAAAGCCAGAAAGTAAAGACACATCACATACCAAGAAATGATCATTTCATTGGCAGCTGAGTGCCCAACAGTGATACCAGAAACCAGAAAACAGTGGAATAATAAAGTGTTGAGAGCAAATAGCTATTGTCTATCAATCATGAGAGTAAACAATCATGAGAGTAAAAGGCATTTGCCGTTAAATAGAAATTGAGAATTTATCATCAGTAGACTCACACTGTATTAATAGTTTGTTCTGATGCTGCTAATAAAGACATACCTGAGACTGAGTATTCTATAAAGAAAAATAGGTTTCATGGACTTACAGTTCCACACGGGTGGGGAGGCCTCACCATCATGGCAGAAGGCGAAGGAAGAGCAAAGGCATGTCTCACATAGTGGCAGTCAAGAGGATGTGTGCAGAGGAACTGCCTTTATAAAACCATCAGATCTTGTGAGACTTATTCACTATCATGAGAAAAGCACAAGAACGACCTGCCCCCATGATTCAGTTATCTCCCACCAGGTCCCTCCCATGACATGTAAGAATTATGGGAGCTACAATTCAAGATGAGATTTGGATGGGGACAAGCCAAACCATATCACACACTAAAGGTTATTCCTTAGAAAGATGGTATTTTGGAGCTGGGCACAGTGGCTCCCACCTGTAACTCCAGCACTTTTGGAGGCTGAGGCGGGTGGATCACTTGAGGTCAGAAGTTCGAGACCAGTCTGGCCAACATGATGAAACCCTCTCTCTACTAAAAGCACAAAAATTAGCCAGGTGTGGTAGCATATGCCTGTAATCCCAGCTACTTGGGAGGCTGAGGCAGGAGAATCTCTTGAACTCAGGAGGTGGAGGTTGCTGTGAGCTGAGATCGCACCACTGCACTCCAGTCTGGGCAATAAGAGCGAGACTCCACCTCAAAAAATATAAAATAAAAAGAAAGATGATATTTTTGACAAAAATTCAGTTAAGGTAAAAGTCAATAGCAAAATTATATTTTTACAGTCCTCACATCTTTGGAAATAGAATACTTAATTATTCATTGCTCAATTAAGAAATCATAATGAATTTAAAAAAATATTTAAAGCCAAATTGTAATGAACATCACATTACATAACATACCAAGAAATGGTATGTTTGACATAACATGTCAAAACCAGTATTTTTGAGGGCAGTCTATCAACCATAAATACTTACATTAGAAAGAAAGAAGTCTGAAAATGAACTAAGCACCATCATAAGTATTTGGAAAAGAATAAAAGAAAATAAAAAGAAGCAGAATCCCATTAGTTGAAAACAATATTACAAAAGAAAAATTATGAAGATAAAAGTTAGCTTTTTGAAAAGACTCATAAAATAGACAGTCTTTTGAGAAGACTGGGAAAAGAGTACACATAAGGATTAAAAGAGAATATAAATATAGCTATAGCACAGATTAAAAAGAAAATACTATGGGCAATGTTAGGCCAATAAATTGAAGGTGAAGTGAAATAATCTTTAGAAAAATAGAACTTACCAAAGCTGAATTTGGAATTAAGAAGCTTTAATGATTCTATAACTTTTTTTTTTTTTTTTTTTTTTTTTTGAGACAGAGTCTCGCTCTGTCGCCCAGGCTAGAGTGCAGTGGCACAATTTCAGCTCACTGCAACCTCTGCCTCCTGGGTTCAAGTGATTCTCCTGCCTCAGCCTCCTGAGTAGTTGGGATTACAGATGCATGCCACCATGCCCAGCTAGTTTTTTATTTTTAGTAGAGATAGGGTTTCACCATGTTGGTCAGGCTGGTCTCGAACTCCTGACCTCATGATCCACCTGCCTCGGCCTCCCAAAATGCTGGGATTACAGGCATGAGCCACTACCCCCAACCCATTCTATAACTATTAAAGCAACTGAATTAGTAGTTCAAAATTTCCTACAGGAAAGACCAAGCCATTTAATTTTATAGGTGAAATTACTAAGCATTCAAGAGTTAATTTCTGTCTTTTACAAACTTATACAGCAAAATGGAAAAGAATAAATACTCTCTAAATCATTCCATATAACTTGGACACCAAAAATAGACAAATACAGTTTGAGAAAATAAATTATAGGTCAGTCTCACTCAAGAGCCTAAATAAATTATACCAAATGGAATCCAGTGGAGTTAAAAAAAAAATGTATTTGTCATGACCAACTTGGCTTTATCCTAGGAATGCAAGGGTAGTTTAACATTTAGAAATCTAGAATTATGATCTACATAATCGATTAAAAGGGAAACCCCACATATAATCTCAATAGGAATAGAAAAAACTTTGGATAAAGTTAACCACTGATTTAGTATTAAAAGTCTTAGCAAAGTATGAATAAAAGAGAATTCTCTTTACATGAATGAAGTTATCAGCAAAAACCTCAGTAAACATCATTCTTGATGAAAATGTAAAAACATTCCATGTAAAATCACAAATGGGACACGTTTGCTCGCTATCATGTTTTTAATCACCATTAAAACTGAAGTTTCTAGCCAGATAATAATATGAGGAAAATAAGGCATTATGATTAGAAAGGTGCAAACATTTGTTCTATTCCAAGTTTGTTTTAAGAAAAAAGAGAAAGGAACAAACAAACCCGTAAGTATTTGCAGATAATATGATAATATACAAAGAAAATCACAAAGAATCTAAAAACAATGTGATAGTAATTAACTTAGTAAGGTGTCAGGCCCTAAAACCCATATACAGAAATTAGTTGCCTATTTTTTGTGTTTGTTATGTTTTATTTTATATTTTGTTTCCTGTTTGCTTTGGGTAATAGTTTCAGAATAAGTAGGAAGCAGGAGGTTAGGGAGACATAGTAAGTTGCTGAGACATCTGCAGAAACAGCACGGAAGCTGGGAAACTCTTCTCCCAGCTTGCTTGGTACTGATGGTTTCCTAGGATGCAGGACTTTCAGGTTCAATACCATGACTGTCCCAGTTTGCCTGGGACTGAGGGGCTCCCACGATGCAGGACTGTCAGTGCTAAGACCAGAAAAGTCCTGCACAAACCAGGAGGAGCTGGTTACTCTGTGGGAGAACTGTAAGTAGTCCCGTGTCACTGCAACTTAAAATGCAGGGCAGGAAGTAGTGGCAGACAAGATTGGGGAGAAAAGCAGGGACCAGATCACAAAGGGCCTGGTGTTCCATATTAAAGGAACTTGTACCTTGTTCTCCAGGCAGCGGCAAGCTGTTGAAAGGTTTTAAGCAGGGAGGTATGTGACAGTGACAATTTGCATTTTAGTTAGACTACTTCAGCAATAGTGTAGAGGCTGGATTTGAAGGGGCTCAGGCTGGAAGTAGGAGGTGGTTGCTATAGTCCAAGTAAAGATGATGAAGGCCCACCCTAAGGGGCTGCAGAGATGGAGTGGAGGGGACAGTCCTAAGGACTACTTAAGAGACAAAATTTGTAGAGTGACTGACTGGATGTGGGAGTGATAAACAAGAGTTGACAATGATCTCTGCCCTTCAGAAAAATGTTAGACAACATGTTGGCTAAATGAAAATACAGGCTGGGCATGGTGGCTCCTGCCTGTAATTCCAGCACTTTGGAAGGTCGAGGCAGGCAGATCATTTGAGGTTGGGAGTTCAAGACCAGCCTGGCCAACATGGCGAACCCTGTCTCTACTGAAAATACAAAAATTAGCCGGGCATGATGGCACATACCTGTAATCCCAGTCACTCGGAAAGCTGAGGCAGGAGAATCGCTTGAAACTGGGAGGCAGAGGCCACAGTGAGCCGAGATCGTGCCACTGCACTCCAGTCTGGGCGACAGAGTGAGACTCTATCTCAAAAAAAAAAGAGAGAAAATATAGAAAGAGAAATATAACCAACACTCATAACATCATCCAGTTTAAGGAATAAAATATTAAAGATACCATTGTATCCCGCTACATATACCTGATCCCACTTCCCTGATACCACTTCCCCTTCCCTTCCCAGAAGTAACCCCTACATTACACTGATACTTCTAATTGCCATGACTTTCTACAAAATTCTGCTACAGAGATGTACATTGCTAAACAACAAAACGTTGCTATACTAATTGCAATGTTTTGCATTTTTCTAAACTTTATAGAAACTATATCATAATATAAGTATTAGTCTGTAACATGCTGTCACCATTGCATATGAGATACAGCCCCTGCACAAGAGTTCTCTGAAAAGGAATGTGGAAGAAAGAGACTATATTCCAGTGAACAGTTTGCAAACTAAGGAGATGCAACCTTCAGTGTAAAATGAAGGTGCATTCCCCAACTGCTTTTCTAAACAGTGGTCATGAACAGTTTTAAAATGTAATACAAAAAAGGTACAGTTTATAGTTACAACAAAAATGTACACATCAATTGAGAAAAACAAATAGAAAATGATCAAAACACCATAACAAGCATATCAAAGGAGAAAAGTGAATGAACGATATATAACAGGATGCTCATTCTGAATAGTAATAAAGGAAATACAAATAAAACTGAGGTGAAACACCATTTTTTATGCCCAGAATTGGCAAAAATTAAGAAATTGGACAATGTCAAATGTTGGAAAGGATGGAGGTTAACAAGATCTCTCATATACCTTTGTTGGGAATGTAAACTTGTATAATTGCTTCGGAAAACAATTTGGCATTATCCAATAAATTCGAGAATAAGTGTAACTTACTCCTAGATATATATCCTAGAGAAACTATTTCCCATGGTTAACTAGGAACTTGTTCAGAGCAGCACAATTCACAAAAGAAAAAAAAAAAACTGGAAAGACTAAAATATCCATCCTTTCATAGGAGACAAAATAAATAAATTAGAATATTTACTTGGTGGAATATTATACAGTAGTGAAAATGAATGTTTTTGATGAATGGATAAGCAAAATGTGGTATAGCCATACAATAGAATCATATTCAGCAACAAAAACTAATGAAGTACAGTCATGTGCTACATAATGACGTTTCTGTCACAGTGGACTACATATGCAACAGTGATCCGGTAGGATTATAGTACCATACTTTTGCTGTACTTTTTCTATGTTTAGATACACAAATACTTACCATTGTGTTACAGTTGCCTACAGTATTCAGAATAGTAATATGCTATACAGGTTTGTAGCTTAGGCTATACCATATAGCCTACATGTGTAGTAGGCTATACCATCTAGGTTTTTGTAAGTATACTCTATGATACTTGCACAACAAAATTGCCTAACAATTTATTTCCCAGCACATATCCTTGTTCTTAAGTCATGCATGATTGTACTGATACATGCAACAACATGGAAGAACCTCAAAAATGTTATTTTATGTTTATTTCTTTCTTTCTTTCTTTATTTTATTTTATTTTTTTTTTGAGACGGAGTCTCGCCGTGTCGCCCAGGCTGGAGTGCAGTGGCTGGATCTCAGCTCACTGCAAGGTCCGCCTCCCGGGTTCACGCCATTCTCCTGCCTCAGCCTCCCAAGTAGCTGGGACTGCAGGCGCCCGCCATCTCGCCCGGCTAGTTTTTTGTATTTTTTAGTAGAGACGGGGTTTCACCGTGTAGGCCAGGATGGTCTCTATCTCCTGACCTCGTGATCCACCCGTCTTGGCCTCCCAAAGTGCTGGGATTACAGGCTTGAGCCACCGCGCCCGGCCTATTTATTTATTTTTGAGACGGGGGTCTGTCTCTGTCGCCCAGACTGGAGTGCAGTGGCACGATCTCGGCTCACTGCAAACTCCGCCTCCCTGGTTCACGCCATTCTCCTGACTCAGCCTCCTGAGTAGCTGAGACTACAGGCGCCCGCCACCATGCCCGGCTAATTTTTCTGTTTTTAGTTGAGACGGGGTTCCACTGTGTTAGCCAGGATGATCTTGATCTCCTGACCTTGTGATCCGCCCGCCTCGGCCTCCCAAAGTGCTGGGATTACAGGTGTGAGCCACCGCGCCCAGCCAAAAATGTTATTTTAAATGAAAGAAAACCACATATTGAATGTTTCCATTTATATGAAATGCCTAAAAAGAAGCAAATCAATGAAGACAGAAAGTCAGGCCAAGGGATAGGGTAGCAGGGGAGAGGGAGACTGGGAATGACCGCCAATTGGCACGAGATTTCTTTTGGGGGTGATGAAAATACTCTGAAGTTACAAGATAATGATGGATATACAACTCTGTAAATACACTGAAAGCCATTAGAATATATACTTGAAACAGGTGAACTGATGATGCAAATTATGTATCAAGAATGCTATTAAAAATGAGTATAGTAACACACTGCAACATGAGTCTTTACAAATTTAAATAGTAAGTTGAATGAAAAAAGTTCCAAAAGACAATGTATAGTATTATTATATAACTTAAAAATAAGCAAAATGAAATAATATTGTATATTGTTTAGGGATACATTCCTACATGACAAAACCATTATGAATATTGAAAGGAAGGATAACCATACAGGAAAGTTGCTGTCTCAGGGGCCAAAGAGGCACATGGGACAGAGGAGGAATCCATAGGTAGATGCAATGCTATTGGAGATTCTTTTAGTTCTTCAATTGAATGATTATTTAAAAGCTTAAATCTTATTTTGATTATAATTTACATATTTTATATTTAATTATGTATAGGTATCAAATATATTACATTTGATATAGTAAAATAAAATGCTTTAAAATAGTAATAATATGGGTATACTAGCAAAAAACAAGTCACTTTTGAAAGAGAAAATAAGATTGACCCCTGACGTCTCCACACCATCTTCCAAGCCGAAGACAATGCAGCGGTATCTACAACGTTCTGAGGAAGACAGTGAATGACTTTAAATTTTTAAGCCCAAATTATCCTCCTAAGGATAAATGCAACAGATGGATAGTAAGCATGAAAGAACGTAAAGAAATAAGAATCCATGAGCCTTTTATAGAATAAAAATAAGTAAATTCAAAACTCTTATATAATAAAATCTAGGCAGCTAAGTAGATGAATCAAAGAGTATAGAAATGGAGAAGATAGGCACAGAAAAGTTAGATGATGGGCACCAAATTATTTAAAATAGAAATGAAGAGTAAACAGTGGTTTGAATTATGGTTTCAGAACAACATGTAAATATTAAAAACCCAGACCTTATGGAGAATAATATAAGTAACTAAATGCATTTGGAAGAGGGTGAGAGGAGGAATAAAGTGAAATGATGTCTCTTTTATCAATTTTCATAAGGAAGTTGTCAGATATTGTAAAAATTTGAAATATAATTTTTAAAATATGTTGATTGGTTTTACAGCATATATACTAAAATTGGAATGATACAGAGAAGACTAGTATAGCTCCTGCACACACAGGATGATACACAAATTTGTGAAATATTACATATTTTTCATTTAAAATGAATTAATCTTTTTCCCCTCTAAAATGTCATAGAAATCGTAAGCACAGTAGGATATAACTATCAGTTGCCAGTCCTAAATTTTCATATTCAATATCTAATAGATACATTGCAAATTTGGTAATTTAAGATTTGTTTACAAATGTGCAGATATTTACAGTACGAATTTTGAAATCATTTAAAAATGAATGGCAGTAAAATTTACAAATTATGTGAAATAATTGTAATGTACATGTATTTTTATTCTAATAAACTTTTGAATTCCAGATTGGATTTTATTAGAAAAAAAATAAAAATAAAACATACATTGAGTCTTCCCCAATGTTTGTCACTGCAGGAGCTATTGACATTTGGGTTGGGTATGTTTTGATGTCAGGTCTCTCAGGTACTATAAAGATGTTTGACGTCTCTGGAGAATGCCAGGATCCTCATAATTGTGACAATCAAAAACATGTCCATGCATTTCTAGATGCACCCTAGGGAATTGGCACTGCCATAGATTGAGAACCACTGCTGTAACCTCTTACAGGTTTTCATATCTTTTCTATTAAATTTAGAGCAATGTTAGAGAGTTAAAATCTCTTAAAATCTCAAAAGGGAATCATTTACCTGAAATTCATTCAGCTTCATGTTGGTGTCCTTTTCTTCTATTAAACTAAAATAAAAAATAATCTTACTACAGAATAAGCCTGCTTAGTGAATGCAAAAATTTTCATTAATAAAAAAGTATTTGTTGAAACAAGGAATATGAAAAAATACAGTTACTTTGCATACTTTTATTGTGATAATATATGTGTAACACACAATTTACCATTTTAACCATTTTAAAGTATACAGTTCCATGGGATTACTTACATTCACATTGTTGTGCAATCATCACCACTTTCCATCGCCAGAACTTTTTCATCTTCCCTGATGTGGTTTGGCTGTGTCCCCCACCCAAATCTCACCTTGAATTGTAATAATCCCCATGTGTCAAGGGTGGGGCCAGGTGGAGATAATTGAATCATGGGAGCTGTTCCCTCATACTGTTCTCATGGTAATGAATAAGTCTCACGAGATCTGATGGTTTTATAAATGAGAGTTCCCCTGCACAAGCTTTCTTGCCTGCTGCTGCGTAAGACACGATTTAGCTCCTCCTTTGCCTTCCACCATGATTGTGAGGCCTCCCCAGTCATGTGAAACATGAGTCAATTAAACCTCTTTCCTTTGTAAATTACCCAGTCTTGGCTATGTCTTTATTAGCAGTGTGAAAACAGAGTAATATATTCCCAAATGGCATATTTAACATATATATAGTCATTTGCCATTTGCCAGTCTCTTAATTTGGGGCCAAAATCTTTTCTTTGAGAGTGGTCCCCTGATTGGAATTCCCCCTCACCATCTTTTTTGCATGAATTACCACTCTCTAAGATTTTCAGTTTCAATTTTTAAAAAACAAAACAAGAATTGAAAGACACTTGGAAAGGAACTGAGTGTAGAATCCTCCTAGATTCCCCCGGCCCCCTATGTTTCATGCTCACACCTATTTTGAAAGCAAACTAAAAAAAAAAAAAAAAAAAAATGAGAAGGAGTCTCACTGTGTTGCCCAGGCTGATCTCAAACTTCTGGGCTCAAGCAGTCCTCCTGCCTTGGCCTCCCAAAATGCTGGGATTACAGGCATGAGTCACTGCACCCACCCTGAAAGCAAATTTTTAATCACTCTATATTTATCCAGTTTTTCTAACGTACTCAGCCTAGTTTTTATGGAAACAAATATGTGTTCTTTTTGCATTTATATCTTGTCAGTTTTCTTAACATTTATTTAAATTATATAATTAAAAAAAGTTTGGGTTCAAACACCCAAATTGACTCTTGGAAAGCTTCCAGCTGAACTGGTAGGGACAGAAGTATAGGGCATCTAGAGAGCTATCTGCTTGCACATTTAAAGTGGAGGGTGACACGGCATGATCTGGCAAATCACATATTATATTAACATAACAGATTGAAAATAGCATGTACACTTGGGATGGTTAATTTTTTGTCAGTTTAGCTAGGCCATGGGGTACCCAGACGTTTGGTTAAACATTAATCTTCTGTGTCTGTGACAATGTTTCTTGATGAGGTTAATATTTGAATAGGTAGACTGAGTAAAGCAAACTGCCTTCCATAATATGGGTGGGCCTCATCCTATCCTTTGAAGACAACATGAATAAAACAAAAAGACTCACGAAGGGGGAACTCCTCCCGCCTGACTGCTTTGAGATGGGACACCAGTTCCTTTCTGGCTTTTGGACTTGAAACTGAAACATTGGCTGTTTTTTCAGTCTCCAGCCTGCTAAGTTTCAGATTGGAAATACATGTCAACTTCCCTGGGTCTCCAGCCTGCCAACTGCAGATCTTGGGATTTCTCGGCCTCCATAATTGCATGAGCCAATTCCTTATAATAAATCTCTTTTAGGATCTCTCTACTAGGATAAATGGGTATATTCTGTTTTTTTCTTCTTCTTCTTTTTTTTTTTTTTTAACCTTAAGAAAAACCAGTAGCTTTGTTTTTCCTCAATATACATTTAGAAAATTGGTCTGAGAAGTTGTTTCATGAAACAGCCCAGAGAACTATGTATAAAATTAAGAGTTCCAAACCAGTAAGAAAAAGTGCACAAATAAAGCACACATCCCCAGGGACCACTGCAGCCTAGGACCCTCCCATCAGAGGGGAGGCAAGGTCTTTGATGGTTTTTGAGTTCAGTTGAGGGATTGTGCTGATCTTCAGGAATTTGCTGTTTGCATACTTATTCTTGATGGCGATGAATTTAGTTAAGTTTTCATTTACTTTCAGCACATTTTTGGCCATGTGCTGCATGACTTCCAGTACTTCATTCTCTGTGTATCCTGTATAACACCGCTGCTTTAAGTTCCATTTTCCTTGGCCCAGAACCTTCTGAGACAAGCAGGAAGCAGCTGCTGCTGCCTTAGTAGGATGATAATGCATCATATCGTAGTCAATGAGAGTCAGCTCCATCAAATATTTGGCTAAAGTGTTCTGTTCAACATCATCCTTTCCAGCTTGTGATGCTTGCCTTAAGAAGTGTAGTGGCAAGGGTCCACCCAACTCAAATTTCGGTTCTTTCAAAATTAGTTTCCATTTCTTGGATTTGGGAAATAGTATAAGCATTGTCTGTGATGTAAACAAAGCCTTCAATATTTGGAGAAAACATCTCCTCATACTTGGAGGCCAAGAACAGAGCAGTAATCCAAACTAGTTGAAGCTTCCTATGGGAAACTGGCTGAACCAGTAAAAATCAATCCATTGTGGCAACACACACATACAGAGTCTCCTGAAGAAGCCTAAACTTGGAGTGGATTTGCACCAGCCAGTCTACCAGGATGGTACACTTATGTCCATTTATATCTCACCCATCTAAGAAATGTGGATTTATGAACTGCAAAATCTCCAGCTGCCTGAGGTACTGATAGATACCCTTAACGTAGTCACTGCAGAGCTGAGGGTTATTCCAATCTTCATTATCAATATCCCCAATTTTGCAGACCAAGGCATCAGAAAAAGCTTGGCAGATGTTCTCTTCTTTCATGGAGGCATCCTCAGGTATGGGAGAAGGACCGTTTGGAACCAACATTTCCATCTGTACTGTTTCACAGAAGCAGTAGGTTTCAGTTGTTTGTTGACATTTGTTGTTTTCCTGCGCTGAACTGGTACTTTGGTGTTCTGAGCTATCTTAACTATTTGTGCTACTCTAGTTTGTAACTCTATTTCTAATTTCTTCTAAAATGGTATGCCTAATAGTCACATGAGTCTTAGGTTTAGAATTAACTCCTGTCTCTCTCTCTCTGTGCATATACCCATTTATCCTATTGGTTCTGTCTCTTTGGAGAGCCCTAATAGAATACCTGACTACTAAATGCAATGTGGATCTTGGGACAGAAAGAGGACATTAGTAGAAAAACTGGTGAAATTTAAAAAGAGTCTGGAATTTAGTTAATAGTAATGTACCAGTATTGGTTTCTTAGTTGTAATGAATGTACCATAGTAATGTAAGATGTTAGCAACAGAGGAAGTCGGTTGAGGGGTATAGAACACTCTGTATTATCTTTGCAACCTTTCCATAAACCTAAAATTATTCAAAAATAAAAATTTTGTTTTAAAAAGTAGCATGTACCATATGATCTCTCTCTGTGAAACCGTTCCTAATTGTCTAGCTTTCTATTTGTATTTGTGGATTCTATTCATGAAATGTTAGTAATCTTTACTTTGGGAAATTATTTACTTGTTTCTTTGTGCTTTTCTGTATTGTTTGAATTTAAAATATATATATATATATGTTTTACTAAAACAGTGAAGTCATTTTTTAAAACATTTGAGGATGTTTTGAAAAGATGACTTCTAAAAATCTTGCAGAAAACACTATGATCTTTGATTTGGTGTTATTTTTTTAGTAGCATGGTCTTACCTATAACATTCTCCTTAGGAACCCAAAAAGGATTTCATGATGAGGCTCCAAGATTGATATTCTGTGGTAGGACTTGAAAAATTACCAGGTTGTGTTACCATAAGAACATGTTGTTCCTGTTTTGTTTTGTTTCTTCTTCTTCTTCTTCTTCTTCTTTTTTTTTTTTTCTAGTTCATTAAGGCTGCTATAACAGAATACCACAAACTGAGTGGCTTAAAAACAACAGAAATCTATTTCTTACAGTTCTGGAGGCTGGGAAGGCCAACATCAAGGCACCAGCAGATTCGGTGTCTGGTGAGGGCCTGTTCCCTGGTTTATAGATGGCTGTATTCTCACCCTTACATGGTGGAAGGGGCAAATGAATTATCTGGGGTCTCTTATTTATAAGGACACTAATCCCCTTCATGAGGGCTCTTACCCTCATAGCCTAATCACCTCTCAAAGGCCATGTCTCCTAATACCATCACATTGTGGGTTAGGATTTCAACATAAGAATGGGGTTGGGTGGGGAAGCAAACATTCTTTGAATAGCACCGACCCATACATAGCTTAATGGTTTATGTCAGTGTGTTACTATGGCTATTTGCTAGCGATAAGCATCATGAGGAAATGAAAGGCTTTTGGTTGCAATTCTCCTGTGGCTCTGTCCAGTGAAGCAATAAGAGAATAAAGAAAGTCAGGGATTTTTATCTCCAAATCAAAGCAGAGCTCACCTTTTAGTAATTGGAGGAATTAAAAGAACAAATTTCCTAAATGTTCTATGTTCTAGTACAAATAAAATTTTTTAATACTCACTCTGTTTATCCTCATATCCTCTATTTTCTTTGTTCTGTTCATCTTACCTCTATGTCTCCTGATGTCCAGCCTCTCTCTTTTGGATCCTTTTTTCTTTTGAGTCAGGGTCTCACTGTGTCTCCCAGGCTGGAGTGCAGTGGCGACATGATGGCTCACTGCAACCTCAACTTCCTGCACTCAAGCCTTCCTCCCACCTCAACCTCCCAAGCAGCTGGGACCACAGGCACACACCACCAAGACTGGCTAATTTTTGTATTGTTTTTTAGAGACATTGTTTTGCCCTGTTGCCCAGGCTGGTCCAGAACTCCTCTAGGCTCAAGTGATTCTCCTGTCTTGGCCTCCCAAAATGCTGTGGTTACAGGAATGAGCCACAGCACCCAGCCTCCTTTGACTTAACATATTAGGTCTATTGTAAATTCTCAAGGGAGCCATTTTTTTTTCCTTTTCCACCCTAATACTGTGAATTCTTTGCAGATGGAGAGACTGTTCTCTTCATTTCTGTTTCCCTTCACCTAGCACAGTCCTCACCCATCAAATTGTAGAGGATTGTAGCCACAGCTGCAAATGGAACCCTGGGTTTTCCAGTTGCTCCTACTCATTCAAGTTCTATGTCTCCCTTCTACCTATTGTTTTTCTTTCTCAGCCCCTTTTTCTTTTTATAATGTAGTTATAGGCTTATTGCCTATATTCTGTGCCTTCTGAATGTCCAGGCTGTACAGTTATTCTGCTGTTTATATGAGGCCAGGTCTTCCCTTTAGCTTGTGCTTCTATAAGGTAATAATGTAATCTATACCAGTAGTTCTGAAACTCTAGTGGGCATTAGAATCACCTGGAGGGCTTGCTAAAACAGACTGCTGGGCCCACTCCTAGAGTTTCTTATTTAGTAGGTCTGGGATGGCACTGGAGAATTTGCATCTTTAACAAGTTTCCAGTAGATGCTGATGCAAATACTGATGCTGCTAGTCCAGAGACTATACTTCATACATCATGGATCTACAGAAGCACTGGCTGGTCTAGTTCCCTTTGCAAGGAGGGGAAAAGAAATGCAGATGTTCAGTGTCTAGAACTTAGCCATAAAGTAAAGATAATAGGAAGAATATACATGTTTTGTTTTAAACCCAAGATATAAAGGCTTATTTCCATTATAATGATTATTCTTCAAATCATTTCTGTAGACCATAAGTAAAGTTAAAAGTGCTAAAGAAGAAAAGACTATTGATATTTCTATCAGAGCACATAAAAAGGTTAATTATGGCATGCACATCTTAAAGATCTCCTTGCCATCTGAGCATCTCCAGAAATACTTGCCATAGAACTGAAATAGAAATGATTATATGAGTAAATTATCACCCACACTCCTCACATGCATCATTTCATACCACAGCCTTTTCTCTTTTCAGGGAATAATGGTTTTACATTTTACTTTGTGATGGCACTCTAATTGCTAAATATAATAGGGGCATTATGCTACAAAGTTAAAAGACTGCAAGTGAAAAGATAAGTCAAATATAGTAATTTCACACAGCCAATGATTCTTCAAAGTATGTTTCTCTTTTTTTCCAGCTGTCTGCCAATTGTGAACTCTCACAGGCTCATGAAAATTGAATACTAAGGCAGAGAAAAGCTAACAGGGATCCTAGAATATTTCTAGTCCAGGAGTCTGTAACTATGATCTACTGGCCAAATCTGGCCCACCACCTGTTTTCATAAATAAATTTTTATTGGAAAATAGACATGCCCATTTTTATTGGGAAACAGCCATACCCGTTGTTTACATATTCTGTGTGGCTGCTTTTGCACTATAATAACAGAGTTAAATAGTTGCAACACAGACCATGTGGTCCAAAGCTGAAAATATTTACTATCTTGACCTTTACCAAAAAAGTTTACTGACTCCTGCTATAGTTCCAGCTACTCACTGTACAGATTAGAAACCTATCTAGAGGGAGAGAGTTGGGGAGGGCAGGAGAGAATGGAGGGAAAGGTAGGTTTACACATTCAAACAGAAACAGTATTGCAGAATGTGAGGCTTCTCCCTAAGCAACTCCTGTAAGACCTTTGGTCCACTGAAAGCCAGTCACAGCTGCCCTTCATGTATTAGTAGAGAAGGGGACATTGGAGTAAGTTTGTATCTCATTATAATTTTCAAAGAACCTCTTCAAATGTCAACCCCAAAAAGAAGAGCAGTGAGACAGAAGTGTGCCTTGATGTTAGTCCACAGTGTTATTTATGACATTTATTTGCACACGTATACAAAAGCACATTAGCAGCCTAACCTTTGGGGCTCATTTCTAATAATGAAAAAGTTATTTTTCATTGATGAGGAAGTCATTAGGATCATCTTGTCTTTCAGAAAATATACTAGCATTCTGTTATGTAGTATTCTCCATAGTGCCCAAAGCTTTCAGGAGAATGTGCCTTATTGTGGGAATTCTTATTTCTTCAAGTCACTGAATTGACAAAAGTATATGAGTGTGTGAGTATATGTTTACATTGCTATTTTACATAATTTATATATCCACATCTAAAATAAAATGATATAGTAGTGCTAGGTGTTCCCTAATCTCTCTCATTTATATGTTAAAAATTTATCTATTCTGTACATGAACAGAAGTCCCAATTCCATGGTTTCGGGTAAGTGCAAAGATATGTACAATGAGTTAAAATGGAGTGTTTTCACAAAAAGGAGCATTATTTTATTTGGTCACTCATCAGTTCTTTATTGGGTACCTCCTCTGTGCCAGGAACTCACTGTACTGACATGATACACACCAAGAGACTAAGAGAATCTGGTAGTCTGATGGGGGAGGTCACATGCAACACAATGTCTGCAAGTTCTACCATGGAGAGAGCCCTGGAAGAGACATTTGAGTGAAGTCCAAAAGATGAATAAGGGTTTGCACATGCCAGGGAAATGAAGCTCACTTTTAATGTTAATTCTCCTGGGAGATGTTCTTGACTCCTTTGTCCAAACCCCTTAAATGTCCCTATTCTGTGTTCCTATAGCATCTATCTATCAAAGGACTTTTCTGTCTGCCCAGCATTCAGTAGGTGTCTAGCAAATGAATGAATAATGAGTGAGTGAACACATGAATGAGTGAATGAGTGAATTATGAATATACAAAAGTCAGAGGTGTGAACCACTATGGCCTATTCTTGGAACTGCATATATGGCTAGAAGATAGGGCATGGGGAAGGAGGGACAGGTGTACTGGGATATGAGCCTGGAGAGGTAGGTCAGGGTAAGATTGTGGAGGACCCTATATGCCAATCTAAGGATTGAATTGTATTTATTATTTCAGCAATTTCATGTTGGCCCCCATTCTGTGCCAATCTTGTGTTAGTCTCTGGAGACACAAGATTCAGCCCCTCCCCTTGTAGACCTTACTGTTTCACTGAAGCTATATATATGTATACACATACACACACACACACACACACACACACACACACATATATATATATATATATTTTTTTTTGAGACAGAGTTTTGCTCTTTTTACCCAGGCTGGAGTGCAATGGTGCCATCTTGGCTCACCACAACCTCTGCCTCCCTGGTTCAAGCGATTATCCTGCCTCACCCTCCCAAGTAGCTGGGATTACAGGCATGCGCCACCACGCCAGGCTAATTTTGTATTTTTAGTAGAGACAAGGTTTCTCCATGTTGGTCAGGCTGGTCTTGAACTCCCAACCTCAGGTGATCTGCCCACCTCGGCCTCCCAAAGTGCTGGGATTATAGGCATGAGCCATGGCGCCTGGCCACTGAAGCAATATTAACTGTGGATAGGATATGGGCCCTGGATGTAGACTGCCTGGGTTTTGGTTTTAATTTACTCTATACTAGCTGTGTGGCCTTCAATTTCTCAATGCTTCAGTTTCCTTATCTTTAAAATTGGAGTAATAATAGAACCTACCTCATAGTTACTGTTGTGATTAAAATGAGATAATGTATGTAAAACTTCTTGGCACATAGAAAGTACCCAACAAATATTAAGCACTCTTTTTACTGGGGAAAATGGACCTTAAGCAAGTAATTAAAAGTGTGATGGGGAATTGCAGAAGATGAGGCCCACAGTGCAAAGACAATGTAATGGTGGCAGGTAGTGGTATGCCATGGAAATGATCTGGAGATTCAAAGAAGTACTCTCCAGTGGAAGAATGGGTGGAAATGAGGCTGGAGAGGAGGCAGCAGCCAGCTCATGGAGAGGGTCAGGGTCAGATTTTGGACTTTGTTCCAGGGCCATTGAGAGCCACTGAAGAGATTAAGCATGGGAATGACAAAATCTGAGTTGTGAATTTTTTTGTTTTTGACACAGGATCTCTCTCTGCCACCCATGCTAGAGGGCATTGGCATGATTAAAGCTCTCTGTAGCCTTGACCTCCTGGACTCAAGCAGTCCTCCTGCATCAGCCATCTAAGTAGCTGAGACTACAGGTGCATGCCACTGCACTTGGCTAATTTTTAAATTTTTTTGGAGAGATGATGTCTTGCTGTTTTGCTCAGACTGGTCTTGAACTCCTGAGCTCAAGCAATCCTCCTGCCTTGACCTTCCAGAGTGCTAGAATTACAGATGTGAGCCACCATGCTTGGCCCAGAGTTGTGCTGTTAAGAGATGAAGAGAAGTGGACAGATGTAAGAGATTGCAGGAATCAAATTGACAGGAATTGGTGATTGATTGACTATAAGAGGAGAGGGAAAAAAAAGAATGTAAAATGACTCCCAGATTTCTGGATTGAGCCATTGAATTAATAGTGTGCCATTTACTCAGGATCTATGAAAGGAGGAACAGACTTTCAGGGACAGTTGAAGTTGAACTGCCAGTGCAGATGGTGATGGAGCTCAGAATATAAATGGGCATGGAACCTGGATGTGGATGAGATTGTCAAGGAAAACATGTAACAAGAAAAGACAACCAAGATGGAATTCTGGGTGTAGAAGAAAATTCCAGAGGAGACTGAGCAGGAGTATTCAAAGAGGTTGGTTTAAAAACTAGGAGATGATGATATGACAGAAACCAAGGGAGAAAAAAGGAGGGCATGGTCAACATTATCCAATGCTGCTTCATTTTGTGGCTCAAGCCTGTAATCCCAGCACTTTGGGAGGCCGAGACGGGCGGATCACGAGGTCAGGAGGTCGAGACCATCCTGGCTAATACGGTGAAACCCCGTCTCTACTAAAAAATACAAAAAACTAGCCGGGCGAGGTGGCGGCACCTGTAGTCCCAGCTACTCGGGAGGCTGAGGCAGGAGAATGGCGGGAACCCGGGAGGCGGAGCTTGTAGTGAGCTGAGATCCGGCCACTGCACTCCAGCCTGGGCGACAGAGCGAGACTCCGTCTCAAAAAAAAAAAAAAAAAAAAAAAAAAAAAAAAAAAAAAAATGGCCCAGTGGATTTGGCAATTAGATCTTTTATCAGGGTTATTTAAAACTCTTCTAGATCCCGAACATGATGGTTTCTGAAGATCCAACCACATATTACAGCAAACATTAAAATGCACCTAATTCTATATTAAATTTATGTCATAAAAATTTAGGACATTAACCTTTTTCCCTTTGAAATTATTACAAATTAAAATGTTCTATTTTCTTCTGTATTTGAGTCAGTGAATTTTTCTTTAGATCTCAAACATTTTGTAGGTTCTTGAAAATGTAGAAGACCTAGGCTGTCATCAATAGTGACCATATTCAGGCTGGGCACGGTGGCTTATGCCTTTAATCCCAGCACTTTGGGAGGCCAAGGTGGGCAGATCACTTGAGGTCAGGAGTTTGAGACCAGTCTGGTCAAAATGGTGAAACCCTGTCTCTACTAAGAATACAAAAAATTAGCCAGGCGCGGTGGGTGCTGCCTGTAACTCCAGCTACTGGGGAGGCTGTCTGGAGAATCTCTTGAACCCAGGAGGCAGAACCTGCAGTGAGCTGAGATCGCACCACTGCACTACAGCCTGGGCAATAGAGCAAGACTCCGTCTCAAAATAAAACAAACAAAACAGGTAGAACCACATTCAGAGAAGGCTACAGGGGCCATGGAGTGAATGACTGATGGAGCCAAGACAGTAAGTATGAACTTCTCTTTCCCAGACATAGCAAGGAAAGAAAAGAAAGAGATGGAGAGAGCAAAGAGGGCCGTAAAATCCAGGTAGGACATGATTTATTTAAGATTGGAGTTTCTCACATGGCTTAGAAGAAAAATGTAGCAAAAAAAAAAAAAATTGATGACTGAGGAGAGAATAGTAATATTTGATCAAAATGCTGCTTAAGGAGACAAGAGGAACAGATCCAGAACATAAGAAGGATTCACCTTCTTTAATATCCCTGTTTGTCTGAGTCCAGATGGAAGGAGGTAAGAACAGGTGGTGGATAGATGGTCACATCCTATAGCTATCATTAATAATGAAATGTTAAAATCACAACTCTATCAAGTAAATGCCACCACCATTTGGCATTGTTCTCCTAAAGATTGGAGACTACAATAATGGCAGTGAAAGGCCCCAGCAGTTAACAACTCTGTTTCATAAATAATTTCAAACTACTCTGTGATGCAGAGTGCTGTGTAGATGCCTGTTGGGGTTTGGCCCCTGATTCCTTTGAGCCAGGAAGAGTCAATGTACTCTCTCTATAATAGATGTTGGAAGTAAAATGCCCACCTGTGTCAAGCAGATTGATTTGTCAAAAGTACCATCTGATAAATTGGTTGATTTACAGAGAAGGCAGGAGCTTTATGGGAAGTGCATTAACTCTTTGGGGCCCTTGGGGCAAGAGTAGTAAATCATTGCTGCAGTACTAAGTGGTTTCTCTAATGGCCCCAAAAGTAAATGCATCCCCCAAAGTCTCAGATGTTCACAGGTGGTCATTTACCCTCTGAGACTTAAAATGATTACAAGCACTTTTCAAGAGCTATATCAGTGACCCAATTCCCACTTTACAGATAGGGAAATTGAAGTTCATTCTAGGCCAGTTAGTAACAGTTTAGAGTAGATACTAGCGAGCTTAAGTGGCCAGCTAATACTTAGCATTGCTGCTCTGACACCAAAAGGTATTCCAGTGATCATCTCAGCAAATATTTGTCATTCGAAGTGTAACTGTTCACAGTAAAATACTCCATATTCATTCCCACGGAGTAGACAATTAGCTCCAATAAGATTGACTTGAATGTCCTTTTGCAAAAATTTTATTTTGGTTGTGGCTTTTTGTTGTTAGATGTTTGTCAATTGTAGAAATAGAAATGAAAACTCAAGTCAATAAAGAAGATAGAAAACTTTTTATGATAGATTCTGGAAGTAGGTCTCAAAATTTGTGAGCAAGTTTATTAAGCTCATACACTGAATACATTGGGTCATCTTTGGAGATGTTGCTTAAAAAGCCATGAGTGTTTCAGAGCTGAAGGGGGCCTTGAAAGGCTTAACTCAAGAGGGCTTATTTTACAAATGAAAAAATTGTCTCTAAAGTGGCCCAGCCAGACCTTTTGCCTTAAGCTTGCAAAGTAAGAAAACCCGTATACCTAAAGGCGACACAGAGTGGGGGTCAGGGACTCCCAGGACTTGAAGACTAGTGGCCACAGAAAGGGGGAGAAAGCATTCTACATGGTCGTTAATATTATCCAGATTTATCGTAAAAAGGCCCACCAATTCTTCGGCCTCTTTCCTCAAAAGGAAAAGACAACACACACACACACACGTACACACACACATACACACTCACCTACATACATAAAGAAAAATTAGTTACCAAATGATAAGCATGTAAAACTTGAGGCAAAGAAGTTCTATTCCAGGGCTTATCCACCTCTAACCTCAAAGCTTACTTGCATGTACTCTGTAAGCACAATTGAACCTTGAATATTTTTGATGATGCTTCCTAGTGTATTATGACTGTGTTATTATAAAGTTTACATAGAAGAGCAATGATCTGTGTAATTTCTTGCCTAAAATGGTAGTCTTTTGGTCAGTAGACGAAGAATGAGAGCAGCTTAGTGTTCTGGGATTGCATGGAATGGGACATTGGTTTTGTTTGTTTTGTTTTATCTTGTCATTGGTGATTAGATTTAGGACATAAGTGCCAAAATAGGCCATTTTGATCAACACTGGGACTTCCCTGTTAAAATCTTGGCTGAGTTCAGTGAGTTTCACAAACACGTAAAAAGCAAGCTTAAATACTGGCAGAGGGTGGCCTGAAAAGGAAATTCAGCTTTCTTGCTGAATAAGAGATGCATATAATTATTAATCAAAATAAATATAAGGATCAAATAATTATAATTGCATTAAACTCTTTGGGGATTTGAGACTTTTCTCGTATCTATAAACTAAGAATAGCTATTATTGAATTCACTTATGAATCACAGTCCTTTACATTTATTTGTCATCTTACACATCACAAAATGCTTTCACCTGTTACGATTTTGTTTGATGTTCACAGTAAGTGCAAATGCGCAGGACAGGTATTATTAGCCCCATTTAATAGATGAGTGAGTTGAACTTATGAATGGTCCAGAGCTCTTTCTATAGGCAACATTGCCTCTTAAGATCCTGTTGGTTGTCCCTTTGTGATGAATAATCACTTCTTTGCTCAAGGAAGAACTAGGTCTTCAAAAGTTGCTGTCATTTTATATAAATGTTGACTGAAGGTATGCACAACCTGACCTGGAAATATAAGAAGTATGTCATTGACATATCTTTATGATATTCAAGCAGGTTACCTTTTTTCTACCAATAATAATTGAAATAAATTAAAGAGAGTACAGATTAAACATATGTTTTCAGTTGATGGTGGGAATGTAAAGAGGCTCTTAATGAATTTGTTAATGGCTCTTTCCATTTTGCTCAATGCTCGGTTATCAATGCCAGTGAGTTTTGGACTTTGATCATAATAACATTTATCTGTTTCTTTAAAAGCTGTTTTTTTTTTTTTTATACTGAAGGTTACCCTAGTTGCATAGTGCACTTTTGCCAGCATGATGGCACTTCTGAATGCCTCCAGACCAGTGCTCCCTAAGAATCTGTAAAATATTCTTTTCATGCCAGCTGTTGTGCTCCTTTTATTCCCCCAATTTGCATATGGTGTGTTACTGAACAAGAGAGTTTTTCTTTCGATTTCACCCAATGCAGGTGTGCAGTCATTCTGTGAGAGCTTTTATAATCAGCTATGTAAATTATCTCTCAGGTCCAAGGGCCAAAAAATAGTTTTTCATAAAGACAATAAAAAACCATAATATTTATACTTTATTTTTTTAAGTCTTCTGAGAAAATCTTTCTGCCAGTAGCAACGTCACGAACAGCATCAGTCATTGTGGGAAGGGTTGGCAATTATTTTTCTAGCTGGTGTAGGTTTGTAGAAAACAAAAATTTTCCAAAGCCATAAATATGTAATAAAATGTATTGGCTTACTTTTCTGGAAAAGCCCACTAAAATTTCTTTTTTGTATTTACTTTTAAAATCTTCCCAGATACTTAAGAATTCCTGGACTCTATATCCTCTCAGCCACTGCTTTTTATTTTCTCTTGCAATCATTTTCTGTAATATGTGCTTGTCTCAGACCCAGAACACCAAACTGAAATACTCAGGTGGACATGTTTTTCTTTTTTGCTCAGTTCTATTTATGTGTACAGATGCTAATTGGGGTCAAATCACATTATAGAAAATCTGGGCTTGTTAAAATATGAAGTGCCCTTAACCTTTATTAAGTATTGTTGTAACCAGAAGTCCTAAAGATATATAAAAGGTCAAATATTTATCATGTGTACAAATCTGACCCCAATAATAATAGATTATTATTCTATAACTCTTTTAAAATGTCAAAAATCATATCACATCTTATATAAAGGAAATATGTGATTTTCATGAAAACTAATTTCATTAATTATTCCGATGTCACTAGCCACCAAATTTAAGATGATTTTGAACTTAATTCCTTCTCAATAAATATAAAATAAATTAAACTTTTATTGATATGAATTATTGCTTTACTCCAAATTTTCACAATCCTTAAATAAAAAATATAAAGCAGGAACACAGACATTTTCACCAGATGGCTCCTTTCATCTTTAAGCTTTGTTCAAAGTTTTGGCCAATTCTATGAAAGCCCCAAAAAAATAAAAAATAAAAACTGTCTCTGCTTTGTCCTTAAAACTTAGTTTCCAAGTTGAAGTTCATAATCACATTAAAGTCACTTGACTTTTAATGTTTACATTTTATAGAAAGAAAAAGGAGTATTCAAGTTGGTTTCTGGTAGATTCCAAATAAGGCATAGTAGAGCCTTAAATTTCTCATAATGATCAGAAGGAAATGCATCCTTTTTTATTATGTGGTAATCTGTTGGCTGAGCTCAGACTGCCAACCTCTCCGTACCCTGCTTTGGTTGACTAGATGGCTCACTCCTCTGGGTGTTACATAAATAGCCTATCCTGGTAGAGAAGGGGACTCACACGCCAACTTTAGGCTCAGACTGACTTGAGAGGGTAATAGTCTCAATGGGCTTTGCAGAAAAAAATTCATTTTGTACCATAGACATGGGCAGTTTTTCTAAATTCTGTCATTTTAAATATATCTTCTGGTCACTTCTCTGAGTTCTCTATTGATAAGGCCATTGGAGAAACATAAGGATTTTTACAAAATATTTGTCTTTCCAGGAGACTGCATTCTAGATATGAAAATATACAACCCCCACACATTTTCCTAAAGATCGTACTAAGTCATCCTCCCTCACTCATTCTTGCTAGAGCGCACTCCCATGTTCCTTTTGTAGGTGGCACCTATTATCCACTGTAAATTTTGCCAACTTGCTTTCTTCAGCAGATTGTTGGTGCTAAATAAATGGTGTGATTTGTAGTAATAATGGTGATGATAATGACTCTTTTTTTTTTTTTTTTTTTTTTTTTGAGACGGAGTCTCGCTCTGTCGCCCAGGCTGGAGTGCAGTGGCTGGATCTCAGCTCACTGCAAGCTCCGCCTCCCGGGTTTACGCCATTCTCCTGCCTCAGCCTCCCGAGTAGCTGGGACTACAGGCGCCCGCCACCTCGCCCAGCTAGGTTTTTTTGTATTTTTAGTAGAGACGGGGTTTCACCGTGTTAGCCAGGATGGTCTCGATCTCCTGACCTCGTGATCCGCCAGTCTCGGCCTCCCAAAGTGCTGGGATTACAGGCTTGAGCCACCGCGCCCGGCCGATAATGACTCTTAAAACACCTAACTAATCCCAGTGAACTCTCAGTGATGTTTAGGCTGTGGAACACGTAGTTGACTAACAGTGATAAATGACTGAAAACGAGGTGATAAATTACTATGCAGATTGTTGATGGCCTATAATTGTCTTAAAAGGGGGATATTTTATAACAGACTAATCCCATTTAAATAAATGTGTGTAGAGCATTTTAGATATATAGGACTGTATCTGTATATTTTTAATATTAACCAACTCCATAAAATTCAAGATGCAGAACAACTTAGATAAACACTCCTTAGGTCAAGGGCCATGGGAGGTAAGAATTAAGGTTGTGTTTGCTCTTTCTTGAATGTTGCATTGTTCCTGGGTCGGTAAGCATAACTTTAGAGACTCCACCAATATAAACACTAAACTACCTAGTTATGAGCCTGTGTTTACACAGTCCGGATCAAAAGCACAGACACTCAGGTTCATTTGCATTTGCTGCCAAAAATGTCCTAATTCTTCTTTTGAAAGGGAGCAATAATTCATATTTTGATGCCATTTACTCCCAAGGTTAATTTATATTTACAAATTTTATAACAGGCCTCATGTTCTTTACCATGTTGCCAGCACTTTCTTTTCTTTTGAGTTGCATTGTTCTTTTCTAAGGAACTGATTGTCGTAGGATCATTGCAGGGAGCACAGATGAAAAGCCTGTTATTCCAAAGGATTAAATTGCAATTCTTAGTGAACCATTGCCAAGCAATTTTTTTACAAACCCGAGGAGGATTGGAAATAGGAAATGTTATGCCTTGAAAAGGGGTGGGAATGGTTGAATGGATGAGGAAGAACAATCATCCTAGTAAGTGTTATTAAATTCTCTTCAAGTAAAATCATGGAGCAAATAAATGATGACAAAATCTGTAAAATATCCAAATGGTCAGGAATAATAAACAACTGAGTTTGTAAAGAAGTAATAATATCATGGGATAGATTTTGATTGAATCTATCCCACGATTCAGTAAAAATTTACTCATGATTTTTATTGAATGTAGCATGTAGCATTAATGCACAAAAGTAATTAAAATTCCAGCTTTACTTTAGCATCTTCCGGGTTCAAGGGCTATGGGGGCAGAGGACCTAAGATTTGCAAATCACTTGAATATGACCTCTTTGGGGAAGGAAAATATAGTAGGAAAAAAGCAATGAAAGGGAGTCTGTATCTTGGAGCATGATAACTGAGCACATTCCCCAAAATCTGACCTGAAATTAGGAAGAGAAATTAGTTCTGTTTGAGGTTCTAAACACCAGAAAAGTTTCATATAACCTGAGAGGGGAGAGGATAAGTAAATTTTGGAAAGAAAACACCATAAAGAAGAGATGTTTCAAAATTCAATTCTGAAATATGTTAATGAACTCAAAGGAAGATAAAGGATTTAAGTGCCCAATGTAATGGAGAAATTAGAGTAAGGAGAAAAGAAACTGACAATTAAATGTGTGCTCTTTGCAACAGGGAGCCTACAGGATGCCATTGTGGTTTCTGTTTATGTATCACTGTAAGAATCAAGAACAAACTCCACATGAAATGCTGTAACAAAGAGTTCAAAAATATTCACTGAAAGTGTACCATGTTTCAGGCATATATCAAGCACGATGATACATGCTTGGGATTAAAAAGGTGGATGAGATACAATATCTGTGCTCTAAAAGTTCATAGTATTTGGGAGAAAAGAGAGACATACAAGAGGATGATTGCAGTCAAAACATTGGAGCAGATGCTACAAGGATATGTAATACAAAGGAAGTTCAAGAGCTGCAACTTGCTTTGCCTGGGAAAATCAAGAAATGCTTTGAAAAAGGGGTAGTGTTTGAGTTGGGTCCTGGAGGATGAGTAGGAGTTCTTCAGGCACAGAGAAGACAGATGCAAAGGATAAGGTGCATGCAGTGTGATCAGTTCAGGGTTGCCTGGGTTGAAGGAGTCAGCAGGAGAGGAGTTTGGAGGTTGCTGGGGTTAGGCCATGGAGGGCCTTTTGTAGTTGTTGAGGGGTTTAGCTTTAACGAGCAGGTCCAAGACAGCATTACCAGCTTTAAAACAAGGGAATGACCCAATCAAACATGTGTCTCAGAACAGAAGCTCTGGCAGGGAGGGGAAAGATGAGGCTGAAGTCCGCAGGTAGCAGTCAGGAGGCAGTTGCAGCAGGGACAAAGGCGAGATGAGAGATCAGATTCCACAGATAGTTTGGAGATGGTATGAGTAGACCTTCGTGAGCTATTAAATGTTAGGGGTGAGGAAAGGGAAAAGTTGAAGGGGTTTCCAGCTCCTAAGATCATGATACCATTAACTGAAATAAAGAACACTGCAAAAGGAATACATCATTTATGTCTACAGCAGGGCAGTATGGGGGGCGGTGTGCAGGGAAGGCTAGCAGATAGGTTGTTAAAATCCTTCCTGTGTAGTGGAGGAGACTGCAGCTCGGAGAGAACCAGCCAGAATGATGTTCTCACCCTGCCCCACCCTATTGTGTCCTTGAGGAGACTCATGAGTCAAACATTTGGTTGGAATTTTGCTAATTTTTATCTATTACAAAATGCTATTTTATTTATTTATTTGTTTGTTTGTTTATTTTGTGATGGAGTTTCGCTCTTCTTGCCCACCCAGGCTGGAGTACAATGGTGTGATCTTGGCTCACCGCAACCTCCGCCTCCCAGGTTCAAGCAATTCTCCTGCCTCAGCCTCCCAAGTAGCTGGGATTACAGGCATGCACCACCACACATGGCTAATTTTGTATTTTTAGTAGAGACGGGGTTTCTCCATGTTGATCAGGCTGGTCTTGAACTCCCGACCTCAGGTGATCTGCCCACCTCAGTCTCCCGAAGTGCCGGGATTACAGGCATGGGCCACTGCGCCGGGCCACAAAATGCTGTTTTTAAAAACAGGCACATTCGGCTGGGCGCGGTGGCTCACGCCTGTAATCCCAGCACTTTGGGAGGCTGAGGCAAGTGGATCACCTGAGGTCAGGAGTTTGAGACCAGCCTGGCCAACATAGCGAAACCCCATCTCTACTAAAAATACAAAAATCAGCCAGGCGTGGTGGCAAGCACCTATAATCCCAGCTATTTGGGAGGCTGAGGTGAGAGAATCACTTGAACCTGGAAGGTGGTGGTTGCAGTGAGCCGAGACGGTGCCACTGCACTCCAGCCTGGGTGACAGAGTGAGACTCCATCTCCAAAAAAACAAACAAACAAACAAAAAAACAGGCACATTCAAGCCTGCCATGCCCTGAATGTTATTACAATAGAGACCAACAACATGCCAACTCGTCTCAGACTAACCTAGACTGTGGCTCTCAGAACAAATGAAGTTCCCTCTCATTACTTATAAATGGAATAGTGTCCTGATATTACAAGGCAACTTGTTTAAAAACTCATATTTTTACCATTTCCAAAAGCTTATTTTTGTTATCAAGAAAATCTCAATACTATGCAACTAGCAAGAAATCACAGAAATATCAAAACAGTCTTACTTTTCCAATTCATTGATATGCATAAATAAAATAAATTTAAACTAATGAAATGTTTATGAAATATTCTTATTTATTTCTCATATTCTAGCTGATATATTAATAGTTTGGATATTTGTTGCTGCCCAAATCTCATGTTGAAATGTATAATAAAAAAAAAAAAAAAAAAAAAAAAGATAAGTTAAGAAAAAAAAAAAAAAAAAAGAAATGTAATCTCCAGTGTTGGAGGCGGGGCCTGGTGGGAGCTGTTTGGGTCATGGGGGCACATCCCTCATGGCTTGGCGCTGTCTGCGTGGTAGTGAGTGTGTTCTTTCCGGGCCCATTCCCTCTCTGCTCCTGCTTTCACCATGTGACATGCCTGCTCCCAATTTGCCTTCTGCTTTGAGTAAAAGCTCCCTGAGGCCCCCTCAGAAGCCAGGCAGGTGCCGTCACCATGCCTCCTGTACAGTTTGCAGAATCATGAGCTAATTACATCTCTTTTCTTTATAAATCACCTAGCCTCAGGTCTCTCTATTTCAACGTGAGAACAGCCTTACACACCATCGTACATGGGTTGTGATTATTTATAAGTTTTCGTTTGGAAAGGGGTTCTACTTATTAAAAAGTTTTAAAAACACTGAATATAAAGTATATATTACATTTATTTCTCCTGAAATTTATTTGTCAGATTGTTAATCAGGTCTTCAATTTATTGGACTTGTTTAAAATTCTAAAATTGTTCTTTTGCTCTCTTCACACACATATCCATATTCTTCTGCTGGCTCCCCACTTCTCCCTTTGAGCTTATGTAAGACAATAACAGGAACAATCTGATTTGGCAGCATAATAACCAACTAAAATATGTCTCTTCTGTTTTTCATTTTGCTTGATCATGACAACATCAAAATGCAAGAACGGGTGAACTGTTTTGAAGTCTAGGTTTTGAAAACACTTGTTTACTGGTGTGGATGTGTGTGCATTTATATATTTAACATTAATAGCAGATTTCTCTGTCATTTTTACATTTTTGTTTCAAAAACAGTGGCCTGGACAGATCCTGGCAAAATACATTGAATGGTTATGGTAGCAGCTAAAATTTTAGTAGAAGAATAAAAATGTACATTAATACAATTTACACTTATTTTATTAGTTTGTGTAATCTTATATGAGCAAGGATCAACTCTTCTGTTGTATATAACTTTTTAATATGTTATTTGAACTTCATCAACAGCTTCTTGATTGGGTCTCAAGCATTAATCAGGCCCCTCACAAGTACTAGGAGAGGCTTAAACATCTTGCATCCATCATAAAGAATAAGTAGGACCATAATGACTAATCACATTAGCATAATTTAAAAATGCAGAGCGTGAATAGCTTTTTTCCCCAAGATTTGTAGTAAAACCATATGCACAATAAGACTGAAATGATTCATTACACCACTGGCTTGTTTATATTATAACATATTTATGTGCCCAGCAGAATGAAACCATAAAACTGCCATTAATGAGTACAGGAAAGAGGTTCTGTTTTTAACTAAATTACATGAATTCATAATGAATATATTTTTAAAAAATTATTTTAAGGGGAAGGGATCTTGCTATTGTGTTGTGTCCTTTTGGGACATTACAAAACCCATTCTCATCATAGATCTTTTTTTGTCATCTACACTTTGTACTTTGCACTTAGGCCATAAGTAAATTTAGCAATTTATGAACAAGTTTCTGCCCTTAAAGCCAAACAATGAGTTATAGGTGGAGTCACTGCATATTGCAGAAGCACGCAGCTAAAGGAAATGTATTCTTAGGGGAAGAAACAAAACAACAAAAACAAAAACACCTTTTTCTTTGTAGCCACTTACAAATAAAAAAAAAAATCTTGCCATCCAATGGATATGAGTTCACTGGTCCCCTCTTAGAACTTTGGGATGTCTGTTTTAGGATCGAATTTGTCTGCTAAATATTGTTTATGGAGTGCCAGGCACTGAGCAAGATGCTTCAGAGGCAACAGTGAAAAATGACAAACATAGTAGTTGCCTTAATTGCCATTGCCTTACCATCTAGTAAGAAAAGCAGAAAGAGAAACAGACATTTAAATTATAGGATAAAGATTTTATCATGGAGGAACTAATAAGCAAGGCATCCAGGTGCAAGGACAGTGTTGATACCTGGAAGGTAAGCAGGAGTCTGCCAGGTGAAAGGGCATGAGGGTGCAAACAGAACTATTCCAGGCAAAGGCCAGTATTCCATGTGGAATGTTTAGGGAACTGAGAATAGTCATTATCAAATAATTGTTGAATAAATGTTGACTGCATACAACTAAACCATAAATCCCAAGACAAAATATAGCAAGAGATGAAGCTAGAAGGTATTCAGGGGTCCAGATTTATTCACTTAACCATATTCAGGAGCTAGGGAAATATCAATATGCAAGATAGACATGGTATCTTCTCTCAGGGAGCTTATTGTTTTGTTGGGGAAACATAAAAATAATCACCATAATAATGTCAAATTGTAATGAATGCAATGAAGAAAACAAACAAGTTGCTAAGAGAGAATAGCAAGAACTTACTTTAAATGGGATTAGGATGATGTCTCTGAGGAGGTGAGATTTGAAGAATGAGAAGGAGTCAGATCATAAAAGTCTGGGGAACCTTATTAAGGAGCTATGGCTTTATCTTGAGAGTTACCCATGTTTAAAGATTTTAAGCAGGGAAGAGATGTCATCAATTTGCATTTTACAAAAATCACCCTGGCTGCAGAGTCTGGAGATGAATAAGGCAGGAGGTAGGGAAACAAGTTGGATGGTGTATTTGTTTCATTGCTATGAACGAATGCCTGAGACTGGGTGATTAATAAAGAAACAAGGTTTATTTGACTCACAGTTCTGCAGGCTGTACAGGCATAATGCCAGCATCTGTTCAGCTTCTTGTGAGGCCACAGGAAGCTTACAATCATGGTGGAAGGCAAGGGGGAAGCCAGCATATCACATAGTGAGAGAGGGAGCAAGAGAGAGAAGGCGGAGGTGCCAGGCTCTTTTAAACAGCCAAATCACATGTGAACTCACATAGTGAAAACTCACCCGTTATGGTGAGGACAGCATAAAGCCATTCATACAGGATCTACTCCCATGATCCAAACACTTTTCACTACACCCACCTTCAACATTGGAGATCACATTTCAGCATGAGATTTGGAGGGGACAAACATCCAAACTATATCAGATAGCTTTTCCAGAAATCTGGGTGAAAGAAAATTTCCTAGTGCTAGAATATTTTAGTTACTGTGGTATTAGGCAGGGATAATATTCAAATACTTAGCTATTTTGGCATAAACATTGATGAATCAGAATGGATGCAAGTCTTAGCACTAGAGCAGAGTCTTCAGGCATCTGCTATACCAGGTTGGATGGGGTAGGTGGACCCCAGAGGTGGAACCAGCACAACAAAAGCTTAGGCCAGCAGTTCTTTAAAACGTATATGGAAGTATTTCAGTATTTTAGCAACAGATGCTGCTATACCAGTCTAAGAATTAGGTATAGAGAGCCAGGGAAAGATCCAGGAGATGATTAGGAAACAGAAGGCTTACGTTTTGGTAATGCGAAAGAATGCCAAAGGGAGGAGTTAATGATTAGGCTCTGGTTTCTGCTTGGGAAACCAGGTAAACTCATGTATGTATTTATTCAATCACATTTGCTCAGCACTTTACATTTAAGACATCTATCTGAGAGATTTGCAATATCAAGTGGGCAATTGGATATATGAGTAAGGAACTGGGGGAATGATCTGGGCTGAAAAAGTAAATTTGGGAGCTTCCAGCATAAAGATATCATTTAAAGCTACAAAATAGATGAAGTCCCCTAGGGAGAGAAACAATAGAACCCGGGACAGAGTCCTGAGCAACTCCATCATGTAGTTTGTGAAGAGGAGAAGGAGCCTTTGATGATTAACAAGTATTCCTGATGAAGGAAGGAAATCAGTCTTGGAAGGTTTCAGAAGCTGAGTGGAGAGTATTTCCAGAAGGAGGAGGGAGTGGCTGGCTGTGTTGAAAGCTGTGTAGAGATTGAGTAAGAAAGAGAAGACTGGAGTCTCTGAGGGATTTAGCAACGTGGAGATCGTCAGTGACCTTGATAAGGACAATTTTAGTGGGTGGTGATCACAGAAGTTGGATTGTCTAGAGTTGAAGGTAAATGAGCAGTGGAGAAAGAGAGATGGTGAGTACAAAACAACTTTTTGCAGTGATGTGGGCTTCTTTGATTTTTATTTAGGGGAGGGACTTGAGCAAGTTTAATTGCAAGTGGGGGAGCCATTAAGGTATTTCGATAGATTCTAGGGGTGTGCAAACTAGGGCTCCTGTCTATTTTTGTAAGGAAAATTAGAAGACAGCCACTCTCATTCAATTATGTATTGTCTATGACTGCTTTTGTGCTACAAGGGCATAGTTTAATAGTTGTGACAGAGACCTATGGCCCACAAAACAGAAATGTTTACTCTCTGGCTCTTTATAGGAAAAGTTTGCCAATCTCTGGATTAAGCTAAAATATTACATGACCTTGCCCATTTAATTTCCCCCAGGAAACGCAAATAAGTACATATGTATATAAATGCATGCATAAGCACATAAACCAAATAAAGAATCTGTTTCCCAAGGCAAAGGTGCCATGGAAATTCTCTCTAGTCAGTTTGCCAATTCATCAACAAAAAAGATAAAAAGACTGACTTTGCTCTTCTGTCGATAATAAACTTATAGCTGTTGTTGACAATAGAAATTAGCCCACTGTAGTCACCACTACATACCCAGTACCTGGTGCTGAGCCTGACACATGGTAGGTGTCCAACACATCTTGTTTAAATCAAGGAAGGAAAGGTACCAGCTGCTGCACTGGAGGATTACTTGGAGCAAGAAGCAGAGGATATTTCCTAGATTTGGGTAGATAGTAGAGAATTCCCAAGGTAAATGAGCTTATATGGAGCTATCCCATTGAGGTTTATGGAACCTGGAATAAATCACATTCCTCTAGAATTAATTTGAGAGGTGAAGGGGGGAATGAGTTGGGGAGATGAGGCCAAAGCTCATGTCAAGAGTAAGCTCAATATGGAAACAAAGTCACAAAGAGGCAGCGTGTAGCTTGGCTGCAGGAAAGGGCCATCCCTGCAGCTCTTTATTTATTGTGGTGAAACAGCAAATAGAGATGAGCCAAATTTATATATAGTCCAAGCCAACTTATCCCTCAGGAGTGGGACCAGGAATTGGTCTGTTAAAAAGCAGGTTAAAGCAACAAGTCAAAAAATGCAATTTTCCACAAACATTTTAACTGGAAAAAAAAGTATGTCATCAATTTTCCAAACATTTGACATAGGGGCAAGGCCTTTTACTTTTTTTTTTTTTTTTTTAATTGAGACAGGGACAGGGTCTTACTCTATCACCCAGGCTGGAGTGCAATGGTGTGATCATAGTTGTCTGCAGCCTTGACCTCCAGGACTCAAACGACCTTCCCACTTAGCCCCCCAAGTAGCTGGGACTACAGGCACATGCCACCACATCTGGCTAATTTTTAAAATTTTTTGTAGAGAGAGGCTCATTATATTGCCCAGACTGGCCTCAAACTCCTGGGATTAAGTGATTTTCTTGCTTCACCCTCCCAGAGTGCTGGAATCACAGGCCCGAATTACCAGGCCTGGCCAGCAAAGGCCTTTTCTTTGAGCACAGGACATCGCAGGACATCACTCTTGAATAAAGCACACCTCTTACATATTAACTAAGATTTAAAGTATGGATTTCTTTAAAGGAGAGTGAGAGCTTATAGAGAAATGGGAAGAGATCTGAGCACAGTATCCTTCTAGATTTTTTTCTACAATCTTTTGCAGCTTTATTACTCACACTTTGTGATGCTTTCAACTTGTTTTCATAGAAACAGCTCTTTTGTTTTCATATTTTATTGATTTATATAATATTTAATGAAATCACATCATTATTATAATAAAATACAACTGTCATAAACAGATTTAGGAAATAACAACTGCTTCTCAGGGAGCACATAATTCATATCAGAGAGTAAGTAGCCTACTGATTTTGTTTTGTGTCAGGGAGCATTACGATACAAAGGGAATAGAGACTTACTGATTCTGGTGAGTCCAGGAAGGGGAGGCAGGTTAAGACTGTTTTCAGCAAGAGTGGTACAAGCATGTTACAGGCAACAGCTGGTGCTCCTTGAGTCACTGACAAGCTGCCAGAACAGCTAGGTCCCCTGAATATTGACTTGGGGCAGCTGTACCAAGTCATCCCACTCTAGGGACGCTGGAGTATTGTGTGTTGGAAAGCACGTATTAAGCATTTGCTATAGCTGCTCCTGGAATACAGTATGTGGAATAATAGCTGACTCCTCCTAACAATGCAACTTTCAGAGAATTACAACTGATGAGAAACCAGCCTTACTTATCCCGTAGCAGATTTAGCTTTGGAAGGTATACTTAAAATTCTCCAACTGCTAGATCTAGACAGAGACAGTAAAATCTCAGTGAACATATTCTGGCAGCTTGTTACATGGTAACTAACAAAGAACACCCAAAATAGTAGGCAGAAATCACTGAACAATATAAAAATCAGAGTAGTGGTTAATGTATTACCATGGACTGAGACTGGGGAACCCTCTGTTCTCCATCAAATGCCTACCCAGCTTTCTAACTTAATTTATGCTAAATTTGGGCTGATAAAAATGATTCTATTCTCTACTGCCAATATTTTGGAAAATTATTTCCAATAATGTGGAAATGAGAGAAATAAGATTGCCCTGTAAAATCAAGGCTAGCATTGATGAAAAATAGATATTCAGCATCTCAAGAAACAGAATAATTCCAATATAAGAACATTTATAATATTAAATATTCTATATTGAGATATTTAATGGTAGAAGTTGAAGAAGCCTAAAAAGTTCAGATGGCTTCTTTGACAGATGTGGATATTAAGACCCAGAAAGGTTACATGATTTAGTCAAGGACCCATAGCCAGTTATGAGCTAATCCAGTTTACAACCCAAGTTTCTCAGGTCCTAGTCTAATGTTTTCTCATCATAACACCCTCCTTCTACATGAAATCCTCTGATAAGTTGGGGTCCTTAGTGACCTGGCTACTGTAGCTGAGTAATAAATTACCCCATAACTCAATGATGTAACACAACCATTTAGTATGGTCACTGAGTCTGTGCATCAGAGATTTCGCACAGGGCACTGTAGCACTGGCTTGGCCCTGGTCTTCACTTCAAGGCTGAAGACTGGGATTATTTTAAAGCTCATTCACATGTCTGCTAATTGACCCATCTTGGAAGTCACACAGCATGACTTCCACTCTATTCCTTTTTTGTTGAGGCAATCATAAATGTCCACCCTAATACAAAGGAAAAGACGCCACTTCTTGATGAGAAGTAGAAAGTTCCTAGAAGAGCATGTGAGACCGGAAGTATTACTGTGACTACTTTTGGAAATTACAGTTTGCTACAATTAGGAATTAAAGGAATTAAAGAAAACCAGAGGGAGAAAAGAGGCAGAAGAACAATAACAAATCATACCTGCAGGCTGAGTGTACCTACTCCCATTTCTCTCCCTCTAGGGAACTTTGCAATCTGTGCTTACTGCAAATCGAATAGGAATATAGCATTTTAACCCAACATGATTGAAGCTTTTATTTCATTTAACTGTCTAGTTTGGTGTGTTGGAAAGTATGTCTATGGGATATATCCCTAGCATAAAAGCCTTCACAATGAGGAAAAAGGGAGAAATTATTTTAATTGAAGAAATTATTCATAAAAAAATAGCTTATGTACTAGACTATAAAGAAAACATCAATAAATCTCTTAAAACACGAAGTGCACAGACATATTCTCTGACCACAGAATAATAAAACTACAAATCAGGAACAAACATTTCAACAAAAATTTCCCACCCACTTGGAAATAAAAAAATACATTTCTCGATATCTCTTGGGCATAAAGAGGGAAATAAGACTGCAATTACAGAATGTATAGAAAATAAGAATGAAGACACTACAAAAGTCATGATATGTGACGCAAGTTAGATTTAAGTGGCATGTAAACCAATGAGGAATGAATAAATGACAACACCAGCAGCAGCAATGGCTGACACTTCACGTTTTGGACACTTGGAACTTCACATGTATTCATTTTATTTACTCCCCATTTATTGATTTATTGAGTAAAAATTCATTTACTCCACACAACAACCTATAGGTAGATACTATTATGTTCATTCTCATTTTCCTCTGAGGAGGAAGTTGATGTACAGAAGGCATGAGTGACTGGAGCAAGATTGTGCAACTAGCCCGTCATATGCCAAGCAGTGTCCAGGCACTAAGGTTGCAAAGATGACCCAGGCAGGCAAAGTCCATGCTCTTTGACAGCTCCTCATTACTGCTGGGCAGGGCTGGAATTCTGCTTCCCACTGGGCCTCCACTGATACCTTCCTGGCAGGGAGGGGTAGAAGTGCCTCATAACTGCTCTACATGAGGCCTCCACTGATACCTGGGTGAGGAGGTGGTCTCATTTCCACTGGGTCATGGTGAAAACACTGAAGCTCTACCAGGCCTCCTCTAATGGCTCCCCAGTGGGGGGTGGGGGTGGAAGTCCAAACTCTTTATGTGGTCTCTACTGGTACTGGGGAGGGGGATGGTGGGGGAAAGTGTGTGTCATTACTGCCTGGCGCTCCCTATGCATTCTTTCACAGCACCTTGGACAGCATGCTGGGGAGTGTCTCAGTGTAGCCTAGCAGAGGGTTATAGTCTAGGCTTCCTAGTAGGACTTGGTTAGCATGGATGGGAATAGGGCCACAGTTTTTTTTTTTGTTTGTTTATTTTATTTTTGTTTTGTCATTTTAGGAGTAGTTATTGTCTAAAAATTTTCTGTTTTACTAGGCTGACACTTTACTGGTTCTTTGGCTTGACAGATCCTGCTTTTGTTGAGGCTTTTTTTTTTTTTTTTTTTTTTTTTGGTTTGTGCCTGTTGGTGTTTGTGGCTTACCAGCTTATTCAGCTCAAAGCCTGGGATATATGAGGCAAACAAACAAAAACCACAGATAACTATTACTATGTTGTTCCTCAGGTTCCAAACCCCCCATCTGGTCTGCCTTCTTCTCTCCATCTTTCAATGTTTTGATATTCCTTTTACATGTAATGCCAAGAGGTTTTCATTTGATTTAGCTGGAGGAATAGGGGAAAGTATGTCTATTACATCTTCCCAGAAGCAGAAGTCTCCTGTTTTAAGAAAAAATATATATATTCGACAGCACATGCTCATTCTCAGACCAAAAAGACAAACAGAATGACAGAGAGATATATATAATGATAGGTAGAGGGGAAAAATGGGATCCATGCACTCAAGCATTTTTCACTTTTGCATTTGTCACTTTTTTGACAGTTCATCAAAGTTACAAGAAGGAAAGCTAAGAATATATAGTACTACAGATTCAGTAAGTTTAGTGGATTTGGTGGCAGGTGAATGAGAAAGTTTTCCACTGTTAGATTCTATTGTCCCCAGCAGAATAGAAGGGAGTCCACCAATTGAGAAAGGAGAGGCTCAGGGAAGGCTAGCATTTGCAGAGAGGAAGGTGTAATCAGTTGCTTTGAAAGGTGATAGAGTGAACTGGTGATAGAGTAGATTGTTGAACATACTGAAGCCACATACATTTTGAAGGAAATCAGTCAGCATAGTCGCTTGTTATCTTCCAGAACTAGGTACAGAGTAGGTGGGTAGATTTCGGTTTAATCAGTAGTTGTTGCCAGATTCAATATTAGAAGGGGAAAGGAATAAGGACATGGAAGGTGTGTGTAAGGGAGTGATTATGATGATGGAACACAGGATCAGTACCCCAGCATGGCACAATTGCAGAAGGCACATTGTATTTTGCAACACAGTTACCCTGCATAGATTCTAATCTGGATAAAAATGAATTTGAGGCTGGGCACAGTGGCTCAGGCTTGTAATCCCAGCACTTTGGGAGGCGGGAGAATCACTTGTGCTCAGAAGTTCAAGACCAGCTTGGGAAACCTCCTCTCCACAAAAAATAAAAAACTTAGCCAGGTGCGGTGGTGCACATCTACAGTCCCAGCTACTCAGGAGGCTACAGGAAGGAGGATCACTTGAGCCCAGGAAGTTGAGGCTGCAGTGAGCTGTAACTGTACTACTGCACTCCTGCCTGGGTGACAGAGCAAGACCCTGTCTCAAATAATGATGATGATGATGATAATAATAATAATTTTAAGATGGATTTGAGAAGGTGGACAGTAAACATGAACATATGGGGATGAATGGGTTGGCAGTCTTAATGGGGTTGAATAACTCTTAACATAGAACTGATAAATTAGAGGCACTCAAAGACAAGAGATGTTGGCCATAGGGTACAGAGTTGAAATTTAGGAGGTGAAACAGATTTTGGAAATGAAAAGCTCTAGGGTATGAGAATGGGTAGCTGAAGTGGGGTGGATGGAAGACCATTGGCAAACTAGATACCCTTACCAACCCTCCTATTGAGAATAATTAAAAACAATGAATAAAATATAGAAATATGTTTTAAAATGCATCCATGAACTGATAATAAAGTAAGGCCAAAACAAATTCAAAGCAAGGCCCTAGCAAGATGACAGAGGTGCTAATGCTGGCTTCGGTACTGAGCAGTTTTGACAGATCCAGGGGATCTTGAGCTTCAGTTTTCACAGCTTGTGAGATGTGGACAATAGGTCACAAAGCCCAGGTGCAGCCCAAAGAAGGTAGTGTAAAAGACAACATCCTACATAAAGTTCGAAAGGGTATACCAGAAACAAAATTGCCCCCACAGCAGACAATAAGAAAATTTGCTTATCTTAAAACTTGGCACTGGGTAAAGGGGAAGGAAAATCTCCCCGAAAGTTTATAAGTACAAGCCAGCTCTTATGTGTGAGTTTTGCTGCCTGAGTTTCACTACCTGGGTGGTCTGGAAAAACTTCAAGCTGAGAATTTAGTTTAAAGTGGCCTCCTTCAGTAGTACCCGTGGGCATCTGGCAGAAACAAATGCAAATCCTCTTTAAATGAACTCCCTTCAATCTAGGCTTCAAAGAATTCCCATAGAAATATGAATCCACAGTTAAGAAACAAAACCACCATGAATGACACCCAACACAAATAACAAGCTTCTGAATATCACCCACAAAAAACTTTGGTCAGGTACTAGAAAGATGATACAAAATTTATATACAATTTGTAAGGATTAGATGGGCAGAAAAGTTACGTAGTCATCATTTGCAGATGATGATTTTTTTACACAGAAAATACAAAAGAATCTACATAAAAATTAGAATTAAGCCTTTTTAGCAAAATTACTACTTATAAGGTTAATAATTTAAAAATGAATTTCTTTATAGCTGCAAATAAAAACAGATAACATTTACAATCCTATAAACGTATTAAATACCTAGGGATAAATTTAACAAAATATGTGTAACATCTGTACACAAAAAATCGTAAAGGCGATTTAAATAAGTAGAAGGAAATACTATGTTTATGGATAGGAAGATTCAATATTGTAAAGTTTTCACTGTTGTTGTAATTGGCCCATATATTTAATTCAATTACATTCAAATCCCAACAAGATGGGGTTTTTTGTTTTGTTTTGTTTTTCTTTTCAAGGTTTTTTGTTTTGTTTTGGTTTGGTTTGGTTTTTTGAAGGAGGAAGGGTTGAAGAGTGGATAGTGGAACTTGGCAGGTTGCTTGTCAAATGTATCAGAGTTGGCTGATCAGAACTGAAAATCAGCTGGGAAAAGCACAGGCTTTAAATACATGATCCTGAAACAACTGGTTATTCCTATAGGAAAACTCAGTTTGAACCCCTATTTCACACCACATGCCAAAAAATCAATTCTAGATGGATTAGAGACTTAACTTTAGGTAGAGCTTTAAAACTTTTGAAAGATAATATAAGAGAATGCCCTTTTCAATTAAAGGAAGGGAAGGGTTTCTGAAGCTATATTGAAAAGCACAGGTAGTAAAGGAAATTATTAAAGTCAACCACATTAAAGTTAAGAACTTCTGTACATCAAGAGATACTAAAGAGAGAAAAAGATGAGCCACAAACTGGGAGAGGGGATTTGCTGTACCTTTGTGATAAATAATTAGCATCCAGCCTACATGAAAACTGTAAGCCCATAAAAAAAAAAAAAAATACAGCCTAATTTATTTTAAGTGGGAAAAGAATTTAAATGGGTACTTCACTGAGGGGAGAACACAAATGGTGAATAAACATATGAAAATATGCTCAACTTCACTTGTAATCAGGGAAATGCAGATTAAAACCACAATGGTATATTATTTCAATCCCATTAGTTTGACAAAAGTTTTAAAATGTCAAATAACAAGAATGAGAAAAGATGTGGAACCACGGAGTTCTTATACACTGTTAGTGAGACTGTGAATTATTTCAACCATTTTGGAAGAAAATTTGACGTTATCTAAAAGGTTGAAAATGTGCATGCCTTTGATCCAGTAATTTTGCTCTTGATATTTGGTCAAGAGAAATTCTTATACACATGTACTGTGACACAGGTACAAGGATATTCTTAGTAGCACTACTTGTAATACCAAAATCTATTCATTAACAGGAGAATAGATTAAAAATATGGCATATTCATATAATTGAATACTATATAACAGTAAAAATGCACACATTGTAGCTATGCGCAACAACATGGATGCATCTCAGGAATACATTGAGTGGAAAAAGCAAGTCACGTAAAGATCTATGCATTAAAATTTCAATTTATATAGTTCAAAACCATGCAAAATCGCATACTACATATGTTCAGGCATATGTGCATATGGAGACAAAAGTGACTCCATCTTGGATGCTAATCAACCATGTTGACTTCTGATTAGCCCCAGTCCCATGAATGCCTCCTGATTTCTGTTTTAGTTACTATCCTTAGTGTACGAACATGTACTCCTACTTTTAGATCAAAGCAACCTTGATGTTATCGCACAAATTATAGGCTGTGACGCACATATCATTCTCACCTGTTCTGGAGGGTTGCCTTTCATTGTCTTGCTGGAGCACGTATACCTTTTCCTTGTGGTATAAAGCCCCGGTTCTGAGGATTAACAATGCGGAGATCTGCTTGTCTTGTGGCCACCCAAGACCACGCTTCTGTCTGTAAGTTCTCTCAATAAATCAACCAATACTGACAAGTTGGATTTATTTGCCTCCTTCTTTGGTTTCTTGGCTCCTTTGGCATTTGGGGGCCATTTGGCATATATGGAAAAATGTGCATGTGATAAAACAGAAACAAAATAAAGGGAATGATGAGTAAAGAAGGATGAGATTGGAGAGGGAGACATAGAGGATTAGATGTGGTGTTTCTTAGGATAGTGGCTGCATAAGTGATCACTGTATTGTTTTTAAAAAACACTAAACATTCGTTTTATAAATATTTTTGTATATATTAAACATTTAATAAAAATAAAATTCCAAAAATCTTTGGAGTTGAGGAGATGAGAGATGTTTATCACAGCATTATTTCATGCTGGAAATTGGGAAACAGCAAAGGTCACATAAGAAACTGGTTAAATAAATTAAGGTACATCTATACAATGGAAGAGCATGCAGCAATGACGGATGATGTGTTAAAAATGTACATACTGATAGGAAAGATATTCCTGGTACAGCAGGTGAAAGAAGAAGGTTACAGAACAACATAGTATCTCATTTGTATAAGGAACATATAAAAATACACATAGATAAGAGTATAAGAAGTGACGCCTATAATCCCAGCATCTTGGGAGGTCAAGGTGGGAGGATTGCTTGAGGATGGGAGTTCAAGGCTGCAGTTAACTATGATTGTGTCACTACACTGCAGCCTGGGCAACAGACTGAGACTCTGTCTCAGGAAAAAAAAAAGTGTTTAGTAGGTACAACAAAAAGTTAACAATGTTGGGATCTGGGGGTTGATGTTAGGATTATATTCAATTTATTTTCTTAATTTCTCATAGTTTTCTACCACAGACATTATTACTGTTATATCAAAACCATGTCAGAGAAAGAATAACAAAGAATGTCTAAGAAAAATCAGACAGAAGAATGTAAATATAAAATATTTGGCAATGACTTTCACAAAATATGCTCCTTATTCTTTTCTTACAGCTAAAAAAAGACTTGATGATAAGTAGGTGTGTGTGTGTGTGTGTGTGTGTGTGTGTGTGTGTGTGAAGTTTCTGGCTAAATATAATAAAGTTAAACTCCTCCCAATTTAATTTGTAGGATTAAAACAATCCCACACAAAATCCCAGTGGATTTTTTAATTGATAAAATGGTTCTAAGGTTTATCTGGAAGAATAAATGGGACTATTAATAATAGAATTCTGAAAATTAAGAAATAAGAAGTTAGACTTGCTCAAAAGGATATTGAAATGTATGAAAGTGACAACCCTTTCCACAATGATAGTTAAATAGGAAGCTCTTAAACATCGAATAGAAAGTGCTTAGGCATCTCTTTGTACTTTTAAAAATAGTATATGATGAAGTAATTGTAACAGAGAAAGTGATGAATCATTTATAAATGATGTTAGAATAATGGCTAAAGAAGGATAAATTTTCACCTTAAACTGTATTCCAAAATAAATTCTAGATAAGTTAAAGAAATACAAAAAATTAAAAGCTTTATAAACTACAAGGGAACACAGAAAATATGTAACAGATTCAGGTTGTGGTAAGTCACTAAATCCAATGACTGTAGCACCAGTTGATAGTCTTGACTGCAAACTCTTTTTTAATTCCCTTTGCTTCCTTTGGCTTTCACAACACTTCCCTAATTTTTCTCTTACCACTTTGGCCACTACTTCTCTAGTGCCTTTGCAGGATTATCCTCCTCTGGAGACCATTATATGTTTGAGTTCCTCTGGGCCCATTCCTTCTGTACACTGTCTCGCAAGGATTCTCATTATGCCCATGGCTGTAGTTACCACCTCCTGTCAGGTGACTCTCAAACTCCAGCCTAGCCATTTCCAACTTTTCAGTATTAGTCAGGATCCATGCAGGAAATGTATGGCACATTCAAAATGGGTAATTAAGAAGACTTTAGTTAAGAGATCATTTACAAAGGGTTTAGGGAAAGCAACAAAAGATAATGGTACAGTATCCCAGGGAACATTACTGCTTTAAGCCTAAACAAGGAAGGAGGTGGAAATGATTACTGAATGAGAGTGAGAGAGAGGAGGAGGTGGCAAAGGAGTGATGAAAGTAGGAGAAGGTGGGGAAGAAGGGCAGGAGAAGGAAGGGGAAGAGAGAATGCAGTATGGAGATAACAGGGAATAAATAATCAGCCTCAACACTCTTTCTTCAGTCTTCTGCTTCTACCTCCCATTGGCTGAACCTAACTAGAAGCCAGAAAATATGGGAACCAGGTGCTGAGGATACATGGGATGTTGATTCAATTCATACAGGTCAGTATGAATAGAGAAGGGTGGACACAGCAGAATAGAGAAGGGTGGAGAGTGGCTCTATGTGGGAAAGCAGAAGATACCCACCTAGTATTCACCTCCTACCTGGCTTCTTCTCCAGGACATCCCAAGAGCATTTCAAACTCAATGGGTCCAAAATTGAGCTCATGAACTGCCCACTGCATACCCTCTCCTCTCAAAAGACAGACTAATAAAATCCAAACTGGTCCTTTGTCAGTGTTTTCTTTCTTTTTGTTAGCAAGTTTATTTTCTTGCATTTCTTGCATTATTTTAAAAATTTTACTGTATCTATTTAAGGTGTACAACATGATGTTTTAATACACATATAGAAAGTAAAGAGGTTACTATAGTCAAGCAAATTAACATCCATTATCTCACATAATTACTCGTTTTTTGTATGTGGCACCTAAAATCTACTCTTTTAGGGAAAATCTCAAGTACAGTACAATATTATTTCATGGAGCCCCCCTGTTGTACATTAGATCTTCTAATGTTATCTTATGTCATCAAATGCTATCAATGTCAATCTGAATTCTCATTACCATGGAATGGATTGAACTGGGGCAAGAGTAGGAGCTAATAGATAAATGAGGAGCCTGTTCCATTAGTGCAAGTAGAAATGATGATAGAATGGACTAAAGCACTGTTGGTAAATATGAAGAGAAATGGACAGATTGAAGTGGATAGATTAAAGAGATATGTAGAAAGCAAAATTGATAGGACTTGGGGGTTTGATAGAATTGGATATTGTGGGTAAAGGTAATATGGTTGTCAAAGATGACACCATAGATTTTAGGAAGGAGGCAGAACTCTTTAACATGGACTTCTTAGCCCTGCATATTCAGCTTCTCCCAGCTTCATCCCCCAACCTCTCAACCTTTCCAACTTCATCTTATACCAAGCCTCTCTCAGAATCTGGTGACATTTACTTTCTTTCATCCTTCATATTTCTGTGCTTGTTCCTGAGCAGGACCTTTGCACCTGTGATTCCCACTACCTGTAATGCCCTTACCCAGCTATCTAACTCCTTTTCATCATTCATCATTCATTCACCATTTCCCCAGGGAAGCTTCCCCTGATTTCCTTAGTTAGGCCTAATTTCCCTATTAGAGCTCTCATATATTGTGTATGTTCTCTTTGTAGGATCTATCCACCGGCATCTCACACTCGTTTTTGTGTGACTTTTCAGTTTAATGTCTGCCTTACCCTCAATCCCCCCACTAGAATATAAACTAGGATATAAGACAGGGACTGTATCTTTTTTTTGGCTCACTTGTGTATTATAGCCTGGAACCTTGTGGTTGCTACACACACACACACACACACACACACTCATTAGTGAATGAATAACAGTAAAAGCAATGGAATATATCACAAAGAAAAATACTGGTATATTTAATTACATTAAGACTATATTCTTCTCTGCATTAAATAAGAGTACATAGCACATAATGAACAAGTGATAAACTTGGAGACACAGTCATAATATACAGACAAAAAAGATTATATCCTCAATAGAGTTCTTACCACATCGATAATAAAAATACTGATAATGCCTAACAGGAATTGGCAAAAACAAAATAAAAAACTCCAGAAAATCCCATAAAGAAAAAGGGTTCTAACAGCTTCTCACTGTAAAAATTGGAACCCCAAATCGAACTAACCTAAACAGTAAGGAAATAATATATTTTTGCATGTAACCAGAAAGTCAGGTTGACTTCTCTGAGGATCACAAGATAACACCCAGCAGCATGTGGGGACAATATGCTTTCCTGTTCATATTCATCAGAGGAGAAATAGAATTTCTCTCTCTCTTTTTTTTTTTTTTTTTTTTTTTTTGGCTTACTGCAACCTCCATCTCCTTGGTTCAAGTGATTCTCCTGCCTCAGCCTCCCGAGTAGCTGGAACTACAGGCGTCTGCCACCACGCTCAGCTAACTTTTGGATTTTCGGTAGAGACAGTGTTTCACCATGTTGGCCAGGCTGGTCTCGAGCTCCTGACCTCAAATGATCCACCCACCTCAGCCTCCTAAAGTGCTGGGATTACAGGTGTAAGCCACCACGCCCGGCCTTAGAATCTGTTTTCTAGCAACGAAATACAAGTGCTTCTTCTCAGACTTATTGACTCAGATTAGGACCAACCTGGATTAAATCTCCTGTCAGAGGAATGCCATGTTTTGATTTTGAACCTTTCACTAGCAAAAGAGATTGGATTACTCTGCTTGGTTCAATAGTAATCAGGACTCATTCCTAGAGCTGGGGTCAATTCCAGAAACTACATGGTTGTTGAGGAGTGAAACACAATGTCCACTGTAATCGGCCATAACCATAGGAAAGAAATGGTCAACTTTCGGAGTGAGGGATATAGAACAAAATAAAGACAGCTGTGAGGCATCATTTTTCAACTCAAATTTAAGCTGGCTTTTAAAAATTACACCATTCACTGAAAATGGATTATAAATTGGTTTAACTTTTCTGGAGGGCAATTTGGCAATATATGAAACACCTTTAAAACATTTATGACCAATTTTGGAAAGTATACATATGTGTAGAAATAAGAAGGAAACACAGACGTTCATGTGGCTGCCACTGAGTGGTAAGTTTACAGATGATTTTTATTTTCTTTTTAATATTTTCCATAGTTTTTTAAAACAGGCCTAATTACATTTATTTAAACACAAAGAACGTGAAGTAACCTGTTATTTCAGAATATGGACAAATTCCAGTCAAAAATATCCGCTAGAAGCTTGAGAGGTGGGACAAGTAGTTTGGGGGATTTATTTGCTCTCTCAAGGTGATGAAAAGAAAAGTATCGAATCAAAGAGTCTGAGTTACGGAATCCTCTGCTTCTGGGGTTCTAGTGCAGCCCCATTGGCCTGGAATTCAGGAAAAAAAAAGATACAAGGCATAAAATCCCACAGAAAGTTACATAGTTGCAACAGGACATTTAGCATTTATTGCTTGTTCTTCTAATTAAACCTCTAATTCAACTCAGTAGGCCCTTGCCTGCTAGCTTTAGTGAGTAAAGTTGAGGCCCTATGACTGGACTTAGCTTGATTTAATGTCATGTTCATTGAGGAGAATGGTTGGACATTTAAAAAAAAAAACATGAGCATAGGAAATATCTGGAGTCACTTTTAACACTAGTCTGAACATGTAGGATAAAGGAATGTGTGTTACTGAACTGGGATTGCCAATAGATATTTAACCCAATGTGATTTGGTGATGATGTTCTTTCTTCAGATTTAATTTCATAATTTCCTCACTTATCTCAGACCACTCCATCAGTTCTCTTTCTGCCTTAACTGGTTCCTCTAAGTAACATGGGATAAGTCACTTAACCTCTGCTGTATCCTTTCAAAAATAGTCCTTTGTCATGGAATGTCCTCTCTCTAAACATCTCTAAAGTTCTGTTGGTGTGAAGAATTAGTAAGTCTCTTCTGGTTATATGAATTTAAGAAAACACTTAGGTTAAAGAGGGAATATTGAATTTTAATGGTCCTCCCTTAAAAGGCTTTACAACAGATTTTTTAGCTAGATGAGGTGGGAATATATATGCTAGCACCAGATTCCACTTCTCAGTCATCCAGCAGTTACAGCAAGCCAGGAGCTCTGCCTGTGCCTGAGTTGGCCATGAATAGACAAGTGAGGACTGCAGAGGCAGGAAATACGGGGTTAGGTTGATTTCCCTCTATTAGCAGCAGCTTAAACCGGCATGCTGGGCAGCACTGTCTCCTATTGGCTACAGCTGCTGAGAGCAGCAGGCTGAGGGTTGACCTATATCTGTCAGGTGTAGGTCAAACCCTGAATTTGTTTGTTGCAAACTTCAGTCTTCTAGAACGCCAAGTTTCACTTGTGCTCAACCACATACAATATTTTTAGCAGGATCTGTGATATCCTCCACCTGCGAAGAGCTTCCATCTGTGGGTTTCCCTCTCTGGATTCTTTTGCTTTCTTTCTCGCTGCCTCTCCCTCCTGTCACCCTCTTACCATTTTTGTCTCCTGCTTCCGTGTCATCCTCTGGCTGAGAAGGGTTGAGATGGTCACAGCTGTGCTCCTTCTAGTAATCACAGTAACACCAGCCCTTCTCTGCCTGCCCCAGTTTCCATCTGACCAAGCTATGCCCGTTCCTTTCAGTTGCAGTTATTGCCCCAGGTTGGCACAGCCTGTGCACATATGTGTTCTTCGGGGCCACCATGGGTTTCAGAATGTGTCAGTTGCTAATTACAGCTGCAGATGTGGACAGAAATACAGCACACATTCAAAATATGGGTCCTAAAGTTCCTACACAGTAAATGTTTCTTGATAGTTTTAAGGCCATTTTTTTTCTTTTTTTTAAAGATAGACTTTAAGTATTTAGACATGTATTTTTCTAGATGAGAGAATAAACGACTTGAATTTTCATTTATTCAGCCACCATCTGTGACAAAGGTCCTTTCCCTCTGCCTTTGGTCTCAATCAATATATGTATGTTGTTTTGGGACCTCATTGGTATTATGTTTGTATTTATTTACACTGACATCACAATGCGAAACTTATCGTAGTCAGTTCTGCCTCCATGCTAAAGCATCAGTACACTGTGGGCTTCCACTTACAATGCAGAAACTGCATTCCATGACCCGTTATCATTTCTTCAATGAGGCCTTGTAGTAATAGTAAAGAAGCCCAAATGATGGAAAAATTATTCTAGCACCTCAGGTCCCCAAGCATACAAACTACATCACAGTAATTTGAGATGGAAAAGACCTATTAAGTCATCCCACTGATTCTCTGAGGACCTGTGGTGTTTTTTCCCTCTCCGACATGCCGATCTACTTTTTAATGCCTTTTCCAATTGTAAATGGCGCAAGTGATGGGGTTTCCACCCTTCCCAAGGGATGATGCCGTACAGCCTATAATAGATCTCTCCATTAGGGCATGTGACTCGTTCAGCTGCCTAAATCATCTTTGTTTTGACTTTCATTTCCATCACTCCTCCTGCTGTCCCCTTGGACACTAAATAATTTCTCTCTGTGCCCGCTATTTACACCCTTCAAGTACTTGTGACCGATGAGCCAGTCCCGTTAGAGCCACGTGGTCATGCTGGGAGACTTGTCTCTTTCGTCTTCCCTCTGAAGGCAGTCCCTTCAGACTTATAAATCATATTTGTTGCTCTTCAATGAATGCCCATCAGTTTCTTAATAATTTGCCTCATTTCTTTGTTACTGACGCTGCTCAGGAAAATCCCCTTTGTCTCTGTTGCTGCAAAACAAGAAGATGATGGTAGTAGAATCTCTGCTAACAGAAAATAAAGTGGAGCTTTTCAGCTACCAGGTATCTTCCTACCCAGGACAATGGAATCATCTAATCAGTTATCTTTAACTCTCTTACTTGGGGTGCACAATTGCTATGTTAACAGGTGTTAGGTGTGCATGTGGAGACAGGGATAGTTCATCTATATTTTATCTGGCCAGCCTTTGTTGTGGTGTATTTAGTTAATGCCCATTAGCTGTTTAAGTCATATTTCCCCACCAACCTCAATTCCCAGTTGGAAAAGCTTCCTTGAACTCCCTCAAGAGAATGCTAACCTCCTCCTTTCCATTAATACGCCCATGTTTACTGATACTAAATTGTGTGACATCAGCATCTTTGTCAGAGGAGGAATTCCTTTGTTATGAGAGAGGCAGAGTGTGCCCTTTACCTTGAATGAACATGATTGGTACTGCAAACCGGGATATTCTGGCAGTGGGTTTTGTAATTCCAGGGTCAATAGTGTTCAGCCTGTCCCGTCTGTACCCCTCTCCAGAGCCTACTCCCTGGCTACTCTGTGTGCTTGTAACACCATCTAAAGTACTGACTTTAATAAGGTCTGGCCTATTGTGCTCATTGTTCATATTTATGCAATAATAATAATACCAACATAATGCTTCACAAACTGTTTTTGTCTAACTGCATCATCCTATTTAGTAGTCACAACCATCCTGTGAGGAAGGAATTATCATCTTTCTTTCACTAGGGAGGATACTGAGACTTAGAGAGGCTCTATTGCCCCAAATTTCACAAACATTCAGTAAATTCTACTTTGGAGTCCCTCTTGTCATCTCTCTGAAATCACTGGAGAACATGCTTTGTGAACAGTATGTGAAGAGGCACTAACTGCATATAAGTTCCTAAAGTCACTGAAATGATGGCCATGGCATAATGTTTATCTGTGTTCTCCTTTTGGCAAAAATAGAGTAGCTAGACATCATCCACAGTTTTATATGAATCCTATTATCAGTAGGATAATTCAGTTGTTATTCGATGACAGAAAGAGTATATAAAAATTTATATGACATAGCTTGCTATCTCTTCCTAAACAATAATGTAATATGATTAGGCATGGACTAAAAGTAAGTTTATCTATTCAAATGCCAATTCAGACCCTAAGGGTATCTGTTTTTCCTGCAAAGCTGATGAGATTATACACCTAAGATGAAAGAAGAAAGCTATATTTCAATAAATGTTAATAACATGATTTGAAGAAGCAAAGAACTGAAAAATACTGACTTTTATTTATGAGTAATATAAAAAGCAGAAATGTAATTTTCTACAAATACATGGTGGTAAAGGAGGCACAGCATCCTAAAATCGTGTTAATAGCTAAGCAAAAGACATTTTATTTATTCTACAACTGATTTTCAAATAGGCTTACCAATATTTTAAATTTGGCATAAATGTGGTTATGGTAGGAGAAAAGCCTGTACTAAAAGGGTTTTATCCTTTAACAAACTGAAGTGACATCAAATAAATAAATGACTCTTCAGCTCCAGCATTCTGAAAAAAACCCAGGTCAAGAAAATTATGCATTTTGTTGTTACCTCTACCAGTAGTCCATTCCTTCTTATTGCTGAGTAGTATTTTATTGTATAGATAGTACACAATTTGTTTATACATTCACATGTTGATGGACATTTGGCTTCTTTCCAGTTCTGGGGTATTGTAAATAAAACTGTTATGTATATTTGTATGCAAGACAAAGAAGAAAAAGAAAATTATGCATTTAAGTGAATTGCCCTCTTCTGTGGCCTGGCCAGAGAAAGCAAATTGCAAGTGTATGCATATATTGTCAACACATAGAAATGTGTAGAAGTCACCATGTCTATCAATAGGGAGGGAAGAATTATTTCTTCTATATTAGCTTGTGGGCCCCCACTGTCTCATGTAGGGCTAACTCTAAATTGGGCTTTGTGGCTGGACTGGATGGTGCCTGTAACTTTGTAGGAAAAAAATTAAGCCAATGCATCTTTGAAGATACATCCTTAACTATGCCAGCTGTACCTTACAGTACCCACTGTTTAACTGTGAAAAAAAAAGGGGGGGAGGGGAAATGCTATCATACTTATCGCTTTTTAAAATTACTGCAAATGCAATACATGCTTACTATGGCAAAATTTAGAAACACAGATGAGGAAAAAACAAACTCAGATACTTTTCATTCCAAAATAACAACTTTTGACACACCCTTTCAAGCCTTATCTACATACCTGTATATGATATGTGTGTGTGCATATATATTCATCTTTTTAAAACAATAAGTTTTGGGTTTAAATCTGCCATAGTACTAACTAATTGACTACTTTGTTCCTTTAACTTAAGCTCTCTGAAGCCCTTATTGAAGAACTGATGCTGTTTTGGGCTGATATAAATAGGGTGACAAAAATACTTTAGTTATGTTTTAAAAAATACATTTACTTTACATGAATCTTATGAGGTTATAGGTCTTTTAAAAGTACAAGACCTTTTACAGTCAAACCATGGATAAATATAATGCCTAGAAAATGTATTATATCTGTTATTATGGACATTATTAAGGTAAATGAATCTTTTCCAGGGGTTGCAGTGTGTCATTGAATTCTAGCACAATACAAAGGGATTTTTTCTTGGCACCACTTAAAATAATGGCACAATTTATGATGGTATCTTAGATTTGATGAAGTATTTAATCAAATCATGAGGTACTGGATGAACTGTCTTCAATAGGGACATCATAGATGTTTTAATATTTGTGAATTATCTTAGGATAAGCTGGAAAATGCTAAAGAAACATTCATGAGAATGTCTGGTCTTGTGAGCAAAAAGGAAAAGCATTGTCAGGAGGAACTTTAAGCTTTAAGTGGTTCCAAGAAAAACGATGCTGCCAATTAAACAACAACAAGCCATTCATTTAAAATTTTATTCAAATTTCAGGGCCAGGTGCAATGGCTCACACCTGTAATCCCAGCACTTTGGGAGGCCGAGGTGGGTGGATCACCTAAGGTCAGGAGTTCGAGACCAGCCTGGCCGACATGGTAAAACCCCGTCTCTCCTAAAAATACAAAAATTAGGCGGGCATGATGGCAGAGGCCTGTAAATCCCAGCTACTGGAGAGGCTGAGGCAGGAGAATTGCTTGAATCGGGGAGGTGCAGGTTGCAGTGAGCCGAGATTGTGCCATTGCACTCCAGCCTGGGTAACAAGTGTGAAACTCCATCTCAAAAATAAATAAATTAAAATAAAATAAAATAAAATTTTATCCACATTTCAGAGATGTTAAATGTAAAAAGTTTCTTATAATAAATAAACCATGGCATTTATTTAACACCTACACATTTCATAGACAATATTCAGTCATATACCATGAACAGATTTTTAGCACCCACTACATAATAGGTTATGAACAGAGAAGTTCCAAATTAGAATGGCTATCTTTGACATTTAATTCATTTTATTTATTTTTGGATTGAAATGAGAACAAACAAGTTCATATTTTAACATTTATGTTTCTATAGAGAATACTCTGTTTCCATACCTTACATTGCAGTCTCTAAGTGGGAGCAGAAGCCTTCCATGTGATCTTGAGTGTCTTTATCTCCTTGTAATTTGTCCTCAGAGATAACAAAATTCTCAGTTAGACTGCCCTTTTACCTTAAGAAGCATGACTCAGTTCTTTCCTTGCATCTTCAGGCTGCCAGTTAGTGACTTAATTCAGTTTTAATAAATTCATCAGGCTTGGAAAATGCAGATTCATTCCGATTTATGTGTATTATATCTTTTGCTGGGCCAGTCTAATCATCAGATTTTACAGATGAAGAATGTGAAACTCAAGCCAGTTAACTGATTCGTCTCTAATCATTGAGAAAGGGTTTTTTCCCTGTCACAGATAGTCTGTCCAACACAAAGTCCTGTTCTCTTGAAGCCTCCCTTAGTCTTAATAGATCCAAATATGTTCTTTCAGTTGCCTGAGAAATCCATTTTCTTCTAAATTTTCTGAAATTAAAATTCATCCTCTTTTTAACATTCTGCCCTGTATTGGCAGATCCTGTCTAGTTTCCAAATTTGCAGTCATACGTTTTTCCCTAGGGAAGAGAAAGAGATATCCCCTATTTATCCACGAGAGTAAACTGCTACCCGGAATATATACATACAACCACTACTTCCTCAAATATAAATTAGCTCTAAGTGGGAGAAGGTAAGGGAACAACCTTTCATAGACTCCCATCCTTTCCCCTTTGAATTTTTACCTTGAATTATCTTGCTTTCTTGCTTTAAAATGGATTATCTGTAAAGCATGTGATAGAAACAGAAAGAAACATAAAATAAATGTTGAAAATGTGAAATTTTGATTAAGTTAAAGAATCACACTGAGCCTATGTAAGAACGTATGGGACCCTATCATCACTGGTGGAATCAGTTTATCCAGCTGTGTCCTAAATGATTATGGTTTATTGAGCCACCTCTGAGCACCTCCCCGTCTTCCCCAGTGCCCTGCTTCCTGGGCCAAAAATAAACCTGTTAGCTGGAAAACAAGCTAGATGAGTGTATTAGTCCATTCTTGCATTGCTATAAAGAACCGAAGACTGGGTAATTTATAAAGAAAAGAGGTTTAATTGGCTCACAGTTTCACAGGCTATATGGAGCATGATGCTGGCATCTGCTCAACTTCTGGAGAGGCCTCAGGAAACTTACAGTCATGGCAGAAAGCAAAGGGCAAGCAAGCACCTCACATAGCCAGAGCAGAAGGAAGAGAGATATAGTGGGGAGGTGCCACACACTCTTTTTTTTTTGAGATGGAGTTTTGCTCTTGTCGCCCAAGCTGAAGTGCAATGGTGCGATCCTGGCTCACTGCAACCTCTGCCTCCTGGATTTAAGAGATTCTTCTGTCTCAGCCTTCTGAATAGCTGGACAAGGCTTGACATAACCCAGAACAATATTGAGTTCAGGTGCTGTGGCTCATGACTGTAATCCCGACACTTTTGAAGGCTGAGGCAGACAGATCACTTGAGCTAAGGAGTTTGAGACCAGCCTGGGCAACATAGTAAAACCCCATCTCTACCAAAAATACAAAAAATTAGCCAAGTGTGGTGGTGTACATCTGTGGTCCCAGCTACTAGGGAGGCTGAGATGGGAGGATCACCTGAGCCTGGGAGGCAGAAATGGCAGTGAGCAAAGATTATGCCAATGCATTTCAGCCTAGGTGACAGAGTGAGACTGTCTCAAAAAAATAGAAAATAAAATATATTGAGACAAGTCTGTGGTGTGTGTGTGTGTCCAAATGGACAATGATATTTGCAAAGAACTTAGATGTGCTTTTTCTTTGTATTACAGTAAAGGACATAGCTAAATTCAAAGCTACTTTTAATCACAAATAAAACTAAAAATTACCTCCAGAGAGACAAATATAATAAATAATTACATAAAAATAAAAATTCAAATAACATTGTAATTACAGAGTTCTAACATTTTATTGATATTGCAAACATTTTTGGTAATATAAACATAGGAAAAATGATTTTAAAAATTGAATTATATTATGACTTCATTTCCTGTTTTCATTACTCATTAAAATGTTGATAAGTATGGAGAATGAAATGAGCTATATAATTAAAATGTGTCAAAGTTTCCTTTAGATGCCATCTACATTAACTGCAAGACTATTTTAAAACTAAGTATGTGTGCCAGGTGGCTGATAGGAAATTCTTAGATCGACAACCATTTTTTTGCAGAATTTTTCTGTTCTTTAGCTAACAATAAGAACATAACTACCAAGATAACATTTATTGAGTGCTTACTATGTTCCAGGCACTGAGCTAGGCCTAGCTTTAAAAGTATGATTTTATTTACATCTTAAGCTGTAAGAACCCCATGAGCTAGGTATGATTATTATTTTCATTTTATACACATAGTATCATGTGCTTAGCTGTGTGTCTTCTGTGTGCCTTCTGAGTAGAGGGTTTTAGGCAAGGGCTAAAAGAATTCTGATAGTTGTATATGATAGTTTAGCATAATAAGAAATTATGGCCAGATGCGGTGGCTCACACCTGTAATCCCAGCGCTTTGGGAGGTTTAGGTGGGCGGATTGCTTGAGGTCAGGAGTTCAAGGCCAGCTTGGGCAACATGGCAAAACCCCATCTCTACAAAAAATACAAAAGTTAGCCAGGTGTTGTCGTGCATGCCTGTTGTCCCAGCTACTCAGGTGGCTGAGGTGGGAGGGTCACCTGAGCCTGGGAGACAGAGGTTGCAATGAGCCATGATTGTGACACTGCACTCCAGCCTGGGCAACAGAGTGAGACCTTATCTCAAAAAAAAGAAAGAAATTATATGAAAAGCTGATTTTATTTCCAGTGTTGGACAGAGTGACAGCTTGCTGCTAACAGTGGGCTCTATGCTATTTAATAAATTCTTCCTCACCCTATACAAAGTTCCATTCCTAATATAATGTTATTCTATTCTAAATTTTAAAACTTTTGCAGAAAATCATTTTACGTGTGTGTGTGGTATGTGCAAAGCATTCTTTCTAGTAATATATGTAGGACATGTTCAGTTTAGAAAAATGTAAAGAAGCCCAGAGATGAAAATAAAAGTCATCCTTTATCCCATTAACCACAGGGAACTACTATTAATGCTTTGGCATATGTTCTCTCAGTTGTTTTTATATATGCATATGTAAATATATATTTAAATTCAATTAGAAACATACTTTACAGTTGAGTTTGGTTTTTCTGGTTTTTTAAATTCACTTGATGATATGTCATCGACATTTTCTTATGTCATTAAAATTTCTTCCACATAATTCTAACAATAACACAAAATTTCATTATATGGATATACTCTAATTTATCAGACTAATTTCTTAATGTTGGATATTTAAGTAGGCGGAGGAAACTTTAAATGTAAATAGCTAAAGTCTTACTCATGCTATAGGCCTCAGATCTTTAATGATTAAAAAAATGTGCCCAGTAAAAGCCTTGGACTAAAGCTCTATTGATCGGAATTTTAATCTAAAATTGCAGGGCTGAAGGTGGCCTCAGAGGAATATAGTCCATTTTTCTATTTTCAGACAGGACTGTATCACTATCCTAGATGTATGTCTCTAGAAACTATTCTTGAATTTAATGATAGCAGAAGGTTTCATAACACTGCCCAATGTAGCATTACAGTGAGTTGGTCCTGTAGCACAGACTCTGGAAGTAAATAGACCCTAAGACCAAATACGAGGTAAAGGACTTTGACCTTTGACTTTGACCTTGACTTTTCTACCTCCTCATTCTTGATTTCTATCAGTCTTGCAGGGTATCTGTGAAGATTCCATGAGATAGTATACATAGAGTGCATAGCAGTGTGAATGCTGAACATATGCTTTTATTTACCCTGTTCCTCTTAAATCTTTAACTGATTTCCTTACATTCTTTCTATGATGAAAAATCCCCAAACACCAATATCTGTGGCACTAAATATACCTGAAGGCCATAACTAACCCCTCCTTGAACTTCTTCTGCAAACTAAATGAAGCTAAATCATTTGACTTTTTCTAGAGTCTACATTCATAATTCTTTATTAAATGTAAGACCATCCTAAATTATAGGACCCCAAATTAGGCAGGATTTATTATAATTGCTCTGGGTGGTGATAGAGATTGTGGTGTAAGGTATAAGAGTACACCTTATTCATTGTTATGTTGATGCCGCTATAGCAAGAACTTGCTGGATTCTTATTTTAATTTCTTTCTTTCTCTCTTTTTCCTTGTTTCTCTCTTTCTCCTTTCCTTTCCTTCTTTTCTTTTAATTTTTTTTTTTTTTTTTTTTTTCAGACATGGGATCTCACTCAGGCTGGAGTGCAGTGGCACTATCATAGCTCACTGCAGCCTCAAACTCCTGGACTCAAGTGATGATTCTGTCTCAGGCTCCCAAATAGCTGGGACTATAGCCATGCACCACTACACTTGGCAAATTTTTAAAATTTTTTATTAGAGATGGGGTCTTATTATGTTGCCCAGGCTGGTCTCAAACTTCTTGTCTCAAGCAATCCCTCCTGCCTCAGCCTCCCAATTACAGGTGTGAGCCACAATGCTTGGCTTGAATTCTTAAAAAGAACTTATGATGTAATTAACTCGGGTTGTACTTGTAGGCCATCATGACAAGGATGACTGCTTTTCTGTACTGTACTTATTTCTTGGTTCTGATTCTTTATCTTACTTAGAAGCAGCTCCTTCATTGTTTCAAGTTGGTTTCATTAATTTGAGTCAGTTTTACTCCTATGGTGTTATCTACACACTCTTTTTTGTTACTTGTTTTGTTAATTTTGATTACATTTAGAGGCAAATGAATTTATGTGCGCTTCCTCAGATCAAGGTGAAACCATGACACATCTATGTGGTAAAGTATAGCTATGACATAGAAATAAAGGGTACCTCTTTTTAAGCAGTTTTCTCTTAATATAAGTCCAATAGTGCTGAAATTGTCTTCAGACTTACAAGTTTGAGTATATTTTAGTATGTCATCTGTGTGGATTATGAATTTGTAGGCTTTGGGTCTGAAAGCTGTAATTATCAATGTTTGAAAGACATCTGTGAAGGTGAGGATACGGAGACAATTAGCCAAACGTTAGATATATAATTACCACACCCTGCCTTCCTATCAGGAACTCTGGATATTTAAAACAAATTAGGACCTTTAGACAGGCCCTTCTCTTATCAGGGTGCATCATCGGGTTGCCCTGAATGTAGGTAATCAATCTCTTAGGCAGTAAGTGTCTTCTCTTGCATATACTATTAGCTCACAGGTCTTTCACAGACCAAGGTGGAAAAGATCCATGCCTCTCAATTACATCCCTGGCTCTTGCTACAGAGGCAATTTTTATAGTGAAGAAAAAACACTGGGGAAAAAAGTCACCTAATTTTTATAGTGAAGGAATCAGAAGACCTGACTTCTACTTGTAGTCTCTTATGTGCTATCTGTGACCCCAGCCAAGGTTGTGGGCCTCCATTTCCCCATCTGCCAAATGGAGACAGCATACATGTTCTAATGTCACAGAATTGTTGCCGTGATACAAAAAAGTCATAGATCTGAAAGTGCATATAAAAGTTCCGTGAAGTTTCTATAAAGCCCAGGAAGTAGGGAAAAAATCATGCAGAGTCACATCATTTCCTTGGAATTTTGAACATTTGTTTCTCTTCCCATCTATGGCTAAGTACTACACATATATGTTTTTGATATTTATGAAAGCATTGAGTACATAGTTACACTATGAATAGTTATGACTGGAAAGTATTGAGAAAAATGACAAAATTCCTTGTTATTGATAATTAATAAAGGAACTAATCCTTTCAAGGGTAAAGGTACTTAGACTTGGCTCACAGCACTTATGCTCTAACTGATTTTCTTTTAAGAAAACTCCTGAAGAGTTTTCTAAGCACAAGTGAAGCAAGATTGGACCCTGAGTATGGAAAGTGGGCAGCTAAAGCTTCTTTCCTCAATAACAAGTTTAAGTGCCTTATTTATTTTTGTATTATTAAGTGACACTTGTAAAAATACTTTGTTGAGTAATGGTGCTGTGGCAAAACTAAAGTTTATTTAGGACACTGCTCCACCCAAGGTGAGCAATTAAAGCAGGTATGTAAACCTACTCCCCTGGGCTCCTCCACGCAACCTCTTGAGTAGTGCTAGAAATGAAAACGGGTGTGGGGCAAGGCACATAGCATGGCTGGGGGTGAGAAGAAGTTGGAAGGGCAAGAGGAGGCCCCATGAGAGAATGAAAAAAGTGTGAAGGTTGATAGGGAATCTATAACTAAAAATGGATTCTAACTGATGACTGATATCACCATGTCAAGTTAATACAAATTTAGGTGGCATAAGATTGATTAAAAAACAAACAACAAAAACATTCTTTTTCCCGCACGGTATAATAATAGCCATCTTATTTTAAATGTATCCAGGAAGGGTTGTGTGTGTTCATGTGATCAGGTTTCCTCACTTCCCACACCTGGGGAAGTATCAGCTAATATTGGTTTAGCACTAATTTATACCTGATGGTCAGGGTCAACTAGAATAGAGAAAAACTGGTACAAATTAGAGGGGCTCTGTGGTCCCAGAAAGCAGTTTGGGCTGCGACTATTGTGTATCAATACAAATCAGTTTTTCTAGGAGGAAATGGAAAGAAATTTTTCAAGGACCCGAATCTATTCTCAGCCGCTGTACTGCTAGTGTGCTCAAGATTTTGTTTAAAAATGTTAGGAATGGATAAGATCAAGTTGCATTCCTAGATTTTACTATGTTTAGTTTATTAATCTGAGAGTTAAGCAAACTAGAAGCAGAACAGGCTTTAAAATATCTGACTCATTATTATAAATAATAACTGTTAGCCAGTCAGGTCTATTTCCCTTTTCCTCAGTGAAATTTGCTATAATTAAAAAAATCTATAACCCAGTCTCATATTTTCAAATACCACTGTAGATTATTTGGAACCATAGAATTAGATACAAATCATGTAAAATGAATAGACCTCTTAGATATTTTCTTAAAAAAAATTCTACAGGTAGAATTTTAAAAGCTGTTTTCTTTTGGTAATTTCCATGAATTGATGTCAGGTATCAATGTTTCTATGTATTTGGCTGAAAATGGAGATAATATTTTGGGCCTGCAATTATACTTGATAAACTTTTATTTATTTCTAATCTACTGTTTCACAAATTTGCCTGATCATAAAGATCACCTGAGGAACTTGTTAAAAATTATACAATCCTAACCCTCTGATCAGCAGACCAGCTGAATTAGACTCTCCAGGAAAGAGGACTGAAATCTGTGTTTTTAGCAAGGGACCCAGATATGCCTGATGGCCTCATATGTTTGGAAAATACAGTTTTGTTTCCTTGTCATATTCCTCATGATGCCAGAGCTCTTCAACCCTATATTCACTTCTGACTATCTTACTCTTCACTGATTGTACTGTTTTCTACTCCACCCTTCCTGTATTAATTTGTTTTGTGCTGCTGTAACAGAATACCATGGTCTGGGCAATTTATAATGATACCACACACTGGGTAATTTATAATGAACAGAAACTTACTGGCTCACAGTTCTGGAGGCTGTGAAGTCCACTATTAAGGTGGCAGCAGTTGGTGAGGTTCTTCTTGTGGCATCATCCCATGGCAGAAGGTGTCACATGCTGGAAGAGCAAAGAGAGAGAGAGGGAGAGAGAGAGAGAGAAAGAATGAATAAGAGGGGTGAACCCACTCCCATGATAATGGCAATAATCCATTCTTAAGGCAGAGTCCTCATTACCTAATCACCACTTCAATGTGCCACCTCTTAATACTATTACAATGGCAATTAAATTTCAGCATGAGGGGGTGGGGGCAGAAAGAAAGAAAAAAAATTCAACATGAGTTTTGGAAAGGACAAACATTTAAACCACAGCACCATCTAAGAAGTAAGGCACACTTAATCAGCCACTATGGCCTTTTGTAGCAGTGAGTGTCTGCTATGGTGGTAGTGGAAAGCAAGTCTTGGGCAGGGAGGTAAGGGATGGAATGAAGGGTTGGAAGTATGGTTCAGAAAAGTCTTTCAAGAGATTCTGATCTTCTCCTTGACAATTGGTTTATAGATGACTTTGCTACCTTCTGAAGTGGCCACACTCAACCTCCCTTTGCTCTATCCAAAACTTTGTCTTACTTTTGACTTCTTATCCTCCTTCCTTCCTGTAGTAGAAGGGGAAACATTGTGCCTTTTTGTCAATGTTGTGCTCTTGATCAAATCCTCTAATGCTAATAGAAACTAAATCTATTAATCTTCCTCCCCATTCAAACACTTCTTGATTTTTTTTCTCCTTTGGCTTCTTTGGCTTATGGGTATATCAATAGGCATTTTTTTCCCTTTTTTTTTCTTTCTTTTTTTTTTTTTTTGAGACAGAATTTCACTCTTGTTGCCCAGGCTAGAGTGCAATGGCATGATCTTGGCTAACCGCAACCTCCGCCTCCTGGGTTCAAGCAATTCTCCTGACTCAGCCTCCCAAGTAACTGGGATTACAGGCATGGGCCACCACGCCCGGCTAATTTTGTATTTTTAGTACAGATTGGGTTTCTCCATGTTGGTCAGACTGGTCTTGAACTCCCATCCTCAGATGATCTGCCTGCCTTGGCCTCCCAAAGTGCTGGGATTACAGGCGTGAGCCCCGCGCCTGGCCTCTCTTTTCTTTTAAACTAAACTAACATGTACTTTATTTGGTTCTGCTGAACCCCAAGATCCCATTTTATATCATGCCTTATTTTAACTGTTAAACTTCTTAAAAGGAATATTCTGCAATGATGCATCTACCTTCTTACCCATCTTGTTAACTTAGTTGTAATCTGGCTTCGATTGGGCCATATTTTATGAACGCTATTGGCTTGAAGATGATCAGTGATGAGATCCAGTGCTTTTTGCTTAGCTCTTAGACTGCTTTCCCATTCAACAGCATGTGACATTACTGACCACTTTACCCTTTCCAAAGCTGCATCAGTTAGTGGTCATTTGATATAAGAGCAGAAACCTACTCAAATTATTGAAATGACAAAAGGGATCTGAGTATAAGACTATAGGAAACTCTCCCACAGAAAGTACAGTAGGACTGTACAAGGACTGGAATAATGAACGATGAAGCCATCAGCAACAAGTAAAGTTATAACAAGTAATTATTGAACACCTGGTATATCCTAGGAACTCCATAGGTGTTAAGTGATCAAGCAGTGAACAGAAGAGACAAACAAGGTCACTACCTCCAGAGACTTTACAATCTAGTAGGAAAGACTTGCCATTAGGAGGTAAACAAATGTCTATTGACAACTTTTAATGACCAAAATAGATGGAAAAAAACTGACTTAATGATAAATTATTATAGGTTATTAGTGACGGGTGAGGACTCAGGAAGGACATTCTAAGACGTGGCATTTCAAGGGAATTGAGGAGCAGGGAGGTAGAAGAAGTGATTTAGGCAGAGGATACACCCGTATGCAGGCCATGCAGGAGTGTTTCAGGGGAAGCGAAAGGAGGCATTGTGGCTGAAACTGAAAAGGGGAGGAGGAGAGTAGAGCAAAAGTAGTCAGGTATTTTAAGGACTTTGGATGTCATTGCAACGTTATTGGAGACACTGAACCCCCCCCCCCTTTTTTTTTTTTTATTTTTTGTTTTGAGACGGAGTCTCACTCTGTTGCCAGGTTGGAGGGAAGTGGCACGATCTCGGCTCACTGCAACCTCCACCTCCCTGATTCAAGTGATTCTCCTGCCTCAGCCCCCCAAGTAGCTAGACTACAGGCACGTGCCACCATGCCCAGCTAATGTTTGTATTTTTAGTATTGACAGGGTTTCACCATGTTGACCAGGATGGTCTTGATCTCTTGACCTCGTGATCCACCTGCCTTGGCCTCCCAAAGTGTTGGGATTACATGCATGAGCCACCGCACCCGGCCAACACTGAACGGTTTTAAGCAGGAAATGTGGCTCAACATATTTCCAAGTTTACCCTGACTGATAAGTAGAAACTAAATGAAAGAAGGCAAGAGTAGAAGCTGGGGGACAAGTTGAGTAGCTGCAGCAATAGATTAGGTAAGAGATGACAGTAGTTTGACTTAATGTAACAGCAGAAGAGATGGAGAGAAGTGGATGGATTAGACATCTATTTATTAAGAACAAATGAGAGGACTAGCTGATGGGTTGGAGGGGGTGATGGTGGAGAGAAAAATGAGAAATCAAAAGTATTGTCTAGGTTTCTTGTTTGGAATAACTGGATAGATGGTGAAACCATTTACTGAAATGGGGAAAAAATGGGGACAATTTTCTCAGAGGTTAAGAGAAAGCAGGAATATGGAAATTAAGATTTTAGTCCCATTTTAGACACATTCACTTCAAGTATTCATGGGGACTTGACATATCAAACAGACAACTAGATATACAAATATGAATCTTGGAGAGTTTCATTTAGGAGTTGCCAGCATTTTGTAGTATTTAAAGCCATGGGAATGTCTAAGATTACCAAGAAGAGAGTTTATAGAGAAGCAAGCAGAGAATAGAGCCCAATTTTTAGAGGGGACTAGAGGAGGAAGAACCTGAAGAGCACTGAGCAGTAGTGGTTAGAGAAGTAGGAAAGAGAACAGGTGCGTACAGTGTCCTAGACTCCTATAGAAGATATTTTTTTTTAAGAAGTAAGCCTGACCAGCTATGTAGAAAACTGCTAAAAGCTGGAATAGGAAGAGGTCCCAGAAATACCCACTGGGTCTGGCAGTATGGAGACAGCCGATATTGATTAGCAGTTTTCAGTGGCATGAAGCCAGATTGGAATAGACTAAATAGGAAAATAGTAGATTAATAGGATTAAATAGGAAATCAGAAGTAACATGTAGATATCTCTGTCAAAAAGTGTTGCTGGGACAAGATCAAAGAATTTGGACCATAGATGGAAAGGGATGGCAGAAGAATCTTTGTTTTGCCTTTTAAAATAAATGTTGGCATAACAGTATGTTCAAACATTACTGGGAAAAATCAATAATTTGATGATGAAGAAGATAGAGATAATAACTGCAGAAATGAAGTCCCTGAGAGACCAGAGGGACAGAATTTAAATCAGAAGTGGAGAAGATGGCTTTCCATAGGAAAGGAGAACATGTATTACCTGTACAGAAAGGAAAAAGAAATTGATCCAAATGTTGAAAAAATCATCGATTTGATGGTGGGACTATAGTGGAGATGTATCAGCAGGAATGGGGCTGGAGTTGGGGTGGTTTTGGAGGATTGAATAAAATGCATAAGAAACAAAATAATCATCATGGGAAAGTGAACTTCCTCTCAGGCTGTCTCCCTCTTTCTGGTCACCTGGTCTGATTTCTCTTTCTTTCTGTAACTCACTTCATTCTTTTCTCTAAGAAGGCAGGTTTCCTCTGCTTCTCTGTTCCCGTGACAGAAAATGGCCACTCCATGCACAAGTCTTTATAGAAAAACATTTTATTTCTTAATTTCAAATTCCCAAAGGAGAAAATTTAATTGGCCCAGCTTTAGTCAGTTGTTGAACTCAGGTGAAATCAACCATGGCCAGAGGATTTTGTACATACATAGCTGTCAGGCCCAAACCCTCTATGTGTTGGGGGAGGATTGGTTCTCAGAGAAGAGGGATATTAGTTTGTCAGATGCCCCCATGAAGCATCTACCAAACTTATTTTCTGAGACTCTGAACTCCGTTTTGTTAAGGAGTACTTCTGCCCTGCCTTCTTTTCTAGTATTGTTTTCTTTTGTTTTTTTTTTTTTCTTTTTCTTTTACTTTTTCTTCCATGACTCATGTATAAATTTTCACAATTCTGTTTTTCACCCTCTTTTTATTTCTATGCTTTTCTCCTTTGCCAAGTTCGTTTGTGATCATGGCTTCAACTACCATATGGACATGGATAGCCCCCAAATCTATATCTCTTGTTTTCTCAACTTCACTGTCATTTAAAAGCTGTCTCCATTTGAATATTCTCTGGTTATTTTATTTATAGCTGAACTCATTATCTTTTCACCAAACCTCCTCCTTCCCTTAGCTGCCCTGTTGTGTTAAAGCCATGACTGTCTTCTCAGGCATCCAAGCTTGAATCTTCAGAACTGTCTGGCGTTCTCCTTTCAAAGTCCACATGATCATCAGCTGAGAAGGAGCATGACTTTCACCTTATTTCCCTCTCCATGTCCTTTGTCATTCCCCTAACTCATGTCATCTAAACTAATGTGGAGTATTCTCTAAACCTTCTACGTCATCTTCCAACCATCAATCTCTAATTCATGTTGTAAGCTATTCTTGAATTAATCTTCATAAAGCACAGCTCCACTCATGTTTTCTCCACCCATTCAAGAATCTTCAACAGCTCTTCACTGCATATCCAATAAAGTGCAAGCCTTACCTGGCAACCAAGGGCCTCCATGACGTATCATCAAAAGGCCAAGACTTATCTTCCATTAACCATCAGCCAAAGACAGACTGTCCAATCATCTTCTGCTTGGTTTTATGCATTCCTACCTACATGACTTCTTCATACTCTTCTTCCTGAAGCCTTTTCTCAAGTGAGTTTTCCCTTCCCTCACTTCCATAATACTCTATTTACATCTTTTTTTATGTAAGGCAAATCTGTAGATACGGCTTTCGCTTTTTTGGCATATCTTTTTACTCCTATTTACCAAAGTGTGAGAACAGGTAAACCCAACAGAGTGTAAAACAGTGTCTGACACTTCACAAACATTCAATAAGTAACCTGATAAGGAGTTGCTATGGCTTGATGCTAGTATTGTTGCTACTAAGCCCCCATTTAGGCTTATTAGGGGCATTAATGTGGACCTTTTCAATAAGATGCTGAGTAGGGCACTCTGAAAATTGTGTTTCAAAAAATTTAAAATAAGAAAAAGAAACTTCTCTAGTCCAGCACTGCTGATGAATTGATGGCACCCTAACAACAGTCCCTCAACACACTCATGTGGCAAAAAATAAGATTTGGCCACATAGGAAGACACTTATGACATACTTTAATGACTTGAAACTCTCATTAAAAAATAACACTATGATAATCAAACATATTCCCTTCATAGGACTACTATTGCTTTCAATTATGAATACCCTGTTTGGGACTAAAACAAATAGAATGTCACAGCATGGAAAGAGAATATTTATAGTTCTTTGGCCCCCAAGTTTTACCTGTGAATGTGCTGACTTTATACAATATAGTCTTTTAGTTAAATGGTGAGAGTATTATGCAGCAGCTTAAGATGCATAGGAGGTGCCACTGGCGTCATAGTTGGCAATTGGAGCTGCTGTGGAGATGAAAACTGAAAAACCAGGGGTTTTCATTACTGTTTTCTATTTTTGAGAAATAACTGTACACTTATTCTTGATGACCTTACCAGTTAAAAATATCTATTACTATTGCTTCTTCTGAACTTCTTTTAGAAACAAAGTTTTCATTATTTACATATAATAGTCTTGCCTACGTAATTATCATTTATTTTCAGTTCCTTTACGCAGGCCTCTTGAGAATAGCTCTTCTTAATAGTGAGATAGAACTAAATACCAATCAGCAGATGTCACTCCTTAAGTGATCCTCTTCAGTTTGTTTATTTCAGTTGTCCTTTTCTTTCAACTGCCTTTTCTCCATTGCCAATTCTATTTTCCTTTTTCTTGGAGATAGGTTCCCACTCTGTCACCCAGGCTGGAGTGCAGTGGCACGATCATAGCTCACTGTAACCTCAAACTACTGGGCTCAAGCAGTCCTCTGCCTCAGCCTCGCCAGTAGTTGGGACTACACCTGACCCCCATTTTCCATTTTCAACCTCTGATGAGCCTCCAGGAGCCAGTAGGTCTAACAACCATAATACAAGGTATTCTGTCTTTTTGAATGGCAGCTTCAATACAAATATCTGTGTGGTTTACAGTAACCACATCAGATATTTTTCTACTCTGTGACTGTGCTTTTGTAGCAGAGATACACCTGTTACATTTTTTTTTTTTTCCTGAGGAAAAGCACAAGTTTTAGTTCATAAGACAAACACTGGCTAAAATTTGCCACTCTTAACAACATTAAACAAATATTTATTGATCATCTACCATATACTAAGCACTGTTGTGGAGATTCAGCAGTTACAAAACTGATGAAAAGTCTTCAAGGCTGTTCTATTCTAGACAGACAAAGCTAAAAATAATTATATTATGGTTTGGATGCTGATAAGTACTCTGGAAAAAGAGTAGGATAAAGAGCAGGAAAAGCCTAGGGGAGCTTACGATTTTTAAAAAAGTGTTCAGGAAAGCTCTCATCATGAAGGTGGTGACATTTGAGTAAAGACCTGATGGAAATGAGTCAGCAAGCCGTGTGGATATCTGGACAAGAACCTTTCAGGCAGAGGGAACACCTTGTGCGAAGGTGCACGTAGGCTGTCACAAGCAGTGAGGAGTTTAATTTAAGCATCTGCCAGGGACGAAAATTCAGTCAAGGCTTTTTTGTGGTTGTTGCTATTAGGAATCAATCTACAAGAGAGTTTAATCAGCTTAAGATGAACATCAGTGCAGATCTGTTTAGTGTTCTCTCCCAGCCGTGACCTCATTGCAAATATTGACAGCCTGGACTGCCTCTCAGATTTGGATGGGCCTTGGATGCTCAGCCAGGCAAACCCAGACGGAGCTAGAAGTGGAGGGTTTTGGTAGCTCTGTGGGCTCTGTGGCTTCTTCGTCTTATGATCTCTTCACATGGGGCTGCATATAAATCATATGTAACCAATGATTCCAAGTTTTAATTTAACCTAAAATGTAGTCTATTACCATATTTGCACTAAGAAGTAAATATAACAGGATTCTACCTCAGATTAGCTAATGGTAGATCCTTGTCCCACAGATAGCCATGGCATGGGGCTACGGAAACAGAAGTATTTCTCATGCCACCAAATTGTGCCTTCAATTTTGTCTTCTTTACACAGGACAACATAGTAAGAGGTCAATGTTAACATTAAGCCTTACATAGGATTTTCAGAGATTGTTACACTTACATTCAACCAGTATGGAAAATCAGCACTAGGTCGGTCTAACTACCCCATAGCTAGCATAATATCATAACAATGCTCTTCTAGCCTAGCAATCCACATCTCATTCTAGGGGATTTCCAATTTACTAAGAACATTTTCCTGAAGCTTCTATATATCCTTGGAGCTTACTATCATTCTCAATAAGAATAAAATATTATCAAGAACCCAACAAATGGACATTTGAAAGCAGGTACTGAGTTTAATTTATTTTAGGCCACCTTTGATTTGTTCGAAGCCTATATTCCTTAAATATGAAGATCGGTACTTACTTCATGAGAATAAAGGTTTAAGAGACAACTAAGGTTTCTATAGCAAAGAGAAGTGACTGAACTTCTGGATTGGTCATAATGACTTACCAGTAACTGAAAATAGTGTTTTAAGATCATACTAATTCTCTGTTTCTCTGTGTGGATTATTTAGATTTGCTTTAGATGTCTAAGTCAGCTGTGGTAGATTTGAACAAACACAGAAAGTCCTTAAAATATGACTAGATATGTTGTTTTAGATCCAAATGAGATCCAATTGATCATTGTGATTGTGACCGAGTATAAATTTAGAATTATTGTAACCTAATATGTTGAGGTCATTCCATAAATATATTTAGGAGTAGCTAGAGATGACATTTCTATAATGCAACTATGCTGTAATCAAAGCAACAACTCAGAAATTTACCAGCATGTAAAATAAAAACCTTAATTTTTTTTTTTTTTTTTGAGACAGGGTGTCATTCTGTCACCCAAGCTGGAGTGCAGTGGTGTGATCATAAAAACCTTAATTTTTTTTTTTTTTTTTTTTTTTGAGACAGGGTGTCATTCTGTCACCCAAGCTGGAGTGCAGTGGTGTGATCAAGACTCACTGCAGCTTTGATCTCCTGGCCTTTTGGGCTCAGGTGATCCTCCCACCTCAGCCTCCCTAACTGCGCCCGGCTAGTATTTTTGTATTTTTAGTAGAGATGGGGTTTTGCCATGTTGCCCAGGCTGGTTTCAAACTCCTGAGCTCAAGTGATCCCCTGCCTCTGGCCTCCCAAGGTGCTGGGATTACAGGCGTGAGTCACCACATCTGGCGAGCTTTACATATTTTTAATCTGTCAGATTTTTTGTTCTTGCTATTCTGAAAAAGTCACTGAAAAGAAATCATTTATCATTCCTTTTACACACAATATAATGCAGTTTTTAAATTAATGAGGTAGGCCAATTATATAAAATTTGAAAGAGTATAAAGTTTTTATTCATAATTAAAATATGTTACTCTGGAGAACAAAAAAAAAGTAGTGGTCTGTCTTCATTTGTAGAATTTCCTTTAAACTGATGGAAACTTACCTCACAGATGAGGTTTGTGGGCCACTGTAAATACACACTTTACAAATTATGTACCCCACAGCTTTGAGCTGCCAGGCACTATAGCAGAGGGCTTCCTCAGACTCTTGAGCCAGTCTTGAAATTTTTAGCTTCCCATATACTAACTGTGTGACCTCAGGCAAGACAGCTTATTTATGCCACAACTGAGACCACAGTAAGGATAATAATGGTATCTACCTTGTGGATTATATGAGGACTGAATGAATTAACACACATCATGTTCTTAGAATAGCGGCTGGCACATGGTGAATAAACACTAGCTATTATTCTAATATGTGGTAAACTGAGGAACTATGAAGTACTGCATGAAATTTTTGTATTTTTATTGAGTTTCATCAATTTTTTTTTTTTTTTTTTTACTGAACCCGGTATGCTTTTTGGTCTGAACACACAAGGAGGCAAAGAAGGATGGCTCCTGTACGTGAAAGTGACCCCTGCATATAGTGCCTGAAATAAAAGGAGGTTTGTCAGTGTGGGCAGACAGCACGAGTAGACCAATCTGACATTCTGCTTCTCTTTTAACCTCTTGACAATTAATGAAAGTTATCCGATGAAGATCCTTACATTAATTGCTTCTGATTAAGGTTTAAAACCTTGGTTTACTGTGGGATAAATTTAGATTTTTGATTGTCATCCAAAATCTTTGTACCCTTTCAGTTTCATTGCAGAATAAAAAACAAATTTACCACAATGGATTATTACATTACATCTGGTATTTATTCCTCTCAAGAAGCTATCTGCTTCGGAAAAGGCAAGGGCGCCCTTCATTAATATATCTAGCTGCTGATGTAATGACGTAAAATTCCTTGTTGACCCCTGCTATTCAGGGTTATTGTCTTGGAATATAGAATTTGATGATCTCTTTTCACTGCATAATTACAAATATTAGGCTGTAAAAGTATTTTACTTTGTTCAATACAGGTTCCAGACATTTTGCCTGCTCACCAAAAGTTCTTTTGATTAATAAGGCTACTGGTCACGAAAACTCAGCTTACTAAAATTAGAGGGGAAGAGATCCAGTTTTCTGGTTCTAACTAAAACATCCCACCGGATGCAGGTGTACTTGCAAATTAAAGTTTGCCTCATGAGTCCCGTATCAAGTCATACAGACGGCCCAGGAGGGTGGAGCCCCTGCAACCTGCCTTGCGTGTCTGGGGGTGTCGGGACACGCGCAGGACACACACAATCCAACTTTCCTAGTCTCGCTCTTACCTCAAGGCTGTCAACTTTTACGCTCCCCACTGCGCGCACAACCCCCACCTCACGCTGCCACCCCCTCACGCCCCGCCTTCAAAGCAGGAGACACCATTGTCATTGGACACTCCTTCTCTCACTCCTATTCCAGAACCAATCACTCGAGTTCTGGTGGGGAGCCCCTAAGCCAATGGAAATGCTCGTTGCGGCAGCTGCCGGGTCCTGAGCGCTGGGAGGCGGTGCCGGGGGCGGGGTGCGGCTGGGGCGAATTAGTTGCCATTCGAGTGAGGAGTAGGTAGAAGCGGCGGCGGCGGCGGCGGCGCGGACTCCGAGGAGCGCCAGCACCTCGAGGCCCTTTCTCTCTACCCTGGTCCCCAGAAGCAGGGGTCCCGGCCCTCCCTGCAGCTGCCGGGTTCTCCCGTGCGTGCAGCCCAGCGAGGGCTGAGGAGAAGGCTGCGAGTGGCTCTCGGGGCTGCGTAATCCGGGCGGTTGCCCTGTCAGCGCGATGCCTGGAGCGGTGGCTTCGGCGGCGGCTCCAGGCTCCTTGCGGCCCCGGCCGTGACCGCCACGCCGAGCCCAGCCGGGCGGTTGGGGCCGTTGGACGTTGGTTTTCGGAGCCTTCCCATCCCCCCTCGCCGAGGCGGCGGGGGTGTGCGTTGGGGAGAGGGAGCCCTGAGACTCCTCCCCCACAGCGATACCCCTGCCCCTCCCCCTTACACACTCGCACGCACTATCGCTCCGGCTCCCACACGCTCGCGCGCCTCCCGCCCCGCGCCTCCGTGTCGGCCGGCGGCGTCCAGGGCCCGCAGAGCCACCATGTCCACTGCCTCCTCATCCTCCTCCAGTTCCTCTCAGACCCCTCATCCCCCGCCGCAGAGGATGAGGCGCAGCGCCGCGGGGTCCCCGCCCGCCGTCGCCGCAGCCGGGAGCGGGAACGGTGCGGGCGGCGGCGGCGTGGGCTGCGCCCCGGCTGCGGGAGCCGGCCGGCTGCTGCAGCCCATCCGCGCCACGGTGCCCTACCAGCTCCTGCGGGGCAGCCAGCACAGTCCCACGCGCCCGCCCGCCGCCGCTGCTGCCGCCTCGCTGGGCAGCCTTCCGGCGCCCGGCGCGGCCCGCGGCCCCAGCCCGTCCAGCCCGACGCCGCCGCCGGCCGCAGCCCCGGCCGAGCAGGCGCCGCGGGCCAAGGGCCGCCCGAGACGGTCCCCAGAGAGCCACCGGAGGAGCAGCTCACCTGAGAGACGGAGCCCCGGCTCGCCCGTGTGCAGAGGTAGCGAGCCCAACCCTCCCGTCCTCCCGGGCTGCGTCTCCCCGACGGTGCCCTCCGTGGAAACTTCAGCCTCTTCGGGCTTCTCTTTGCTAGTGCATTATCGAAGGTGTGAAAGTGGCTTTGGGAATCTCACCCCGCTGCGGTCGCTGCGGGGCTTGGAGGAGCGAACTGAAAAGCAACTTTTATTTGACCCTCATGCCGCCCCTCAGATTTTCTCTTCCATCACTCGCCTGCTTCGAGAGGTTTTTCAGTTTAAGAGCTGGCTAGCTCATTCGTGTGTTTGCTGTTTGTAGCCGGGGAAAGAGGAGCTGGGCGAAACACTTAAACACGCACACAAACTCTTCAGCAGCGGATAAGGTGGTGGTTGTAATCTCTACATTCTCTTTGTGCTTTCCTGCAAAGTTCCTAACGTGCCTATAACTACCGGGATGATTTTTTTATTTTTTAGAGGGATGGTGGCATTAGTTATGATGTAAGGATATCGGCTGGATGTAATGATATCTGCTAGAGGGGACAGTTTTGAATGTGCACTTGAAGTGTATACGGTTTTTTCCCTCAGTTCTCCCTCCCTCCCTCTCCCTCCCTCTTTCCCCTCCTCCACCCCCCTCTCCCTCTCTCTCTTCCCCTCCCCTTTATATATTCATGCATCAGAGCACTCCTGCACTGGAAACGGTTTATGCTCAACCGGAGATTTTCATGGTAAATTTCTGAAAACTTATTTGTGGAGCGTGTTCGTTTTTTCCTTCCATTTTTAAGTACACTTAACAGTTCAGTTGAGCTGTTGAAGGATCTCAAGTTTCTTTTTTGTTAGGTGTCAAAGGTAATGGTGAGCTGGTGGATGCTGTGGGTTTCCCTTAGTGTTTTCTGTTTTGCTTTGGTTTTGTTTGTGTCTAGGGACACAGTGTATGATCTAGTTGAGCCCTGGGGGAGAAGAGGAAGATTAGCCAAAACAGGGACTTAAAGCTCATAAGGGAGAGTGGAATAGCTAATATTATTAGATACCAGCCTAGAGCTACAGATGCTGCTGCTGCATTGTGGAGGGAACAGATCATGCTGGGTGGAAAAATCTCTGCTTGGAAGGGAAACACTGTCAAAGTCTGTACATTGTTTATGTGGTATGTGGAATTCTTTTTTTTTTTTTAATGGAGTTTTCTTGAAGGTGTTAAGAGTTGGAGAAAGTGGTTGTCTGCATTATGATACATTGCAGTCTTGGTGTTTTTGTTTTAATATTTCAGACCTGTAATTAGCATGTTGCTAACGCACTTGTTTTCTGACCACTTGATGTTGAACCAGTGTAAGATGTAGTGCAGTGGGATGAGTACATGAGCACCAAGAAATACATCCTGTAATCTGTATGCACTGGGAGGAATGCACTCCTCCACTCCTCCCCCAGGTCAAGCCAGCTGCTGCAGAAACTGACATCCTCCAGCAAATCCTGAATGAATGAATGAAAACAACGTGATCGCCCTAATAATGACCACAACTGAACACACATCTTTGGCTGTATTTTATAGAAAAGGCCACCATTTTCTAACAGATTAATGCCATATGCAACTCTTGCGCATTTTCTAGAACTGTATGAAATGAGAAATAACAGAATGAACAGAAAACAGTTACATAAATTTTTTAGTGATTTTGCTTCAACAGTGCACAAATTAAGTTTTGGGATTTTCTTGTAGGGACTAAGGGTCATAAAATAAGCATTGCAGATTGTGGGTCTTGTGGGTGTGAGTAAGAGAAGTTTCAGCAATTGCTGCAACAACATAATGGGCATCTAGTACCCTCCTCCCCTTTTGTATATAAACACTAACATCTTACAACAGATAATAGTACAACTTGTTTTTCTGCATCCTTCAAAAGGCTTAATTGCTTAGGAATTACATGCTCCATCATCAAGCAGTTTTAATGAAATTTGTGATCTGGCTTAAACTATTCTCTTTGTTGTAGTATGGCACATCCGAGTTTAATGCGATTTTAATGCAATCATGATGAAAACACTTTTCTGAGTCTGGTTGTGCAGCAGACAGATTTGCAGTGTCAGAGAGCTTGTGTTGGGAATGCAAGGGCTTTCTTTGCTAGAGATGTTTTTCTACTGTTTTAAACACCAAGTGGTTTTGTCAGTTTTTTACATTGAAGTGATTTTTGAATGCGGGCTTCTGTACCCCCATTTCCGTGATTATATTACTCCTATGTTACTTCTCCATGTCCCGCCTTTTACCCCCACTACCCAAATTAAAACTGTCCTACTAATCTATTCTGTTTCCTTAGCCATTTAAAATCCATGATCTGAACAGTTGATTTAATTTTTAGAATGATTGTCTTCTCACTTTCTTTTGAATGCTATAAGGTTCTGACTTGAGTGGATTTTAGCCTCCACTGGTCAAGGCTCCTGCCGCTGCCACTGCTGCTGCAGACACTGACATCACTATACTGCATGAATGAAAAACAACAACGTGCTCCATTTCTTCCTCTGCTCTCCACCTCCTCCTTTTTCTGCACACTTCAGTGTATGTGGGGGTGTGTGTGTGCACACAAGAGGGTGTTAAAACTGCGTTTGAAACTACATTTTAAAACATTAAGTAGTTGATGGCTCAAGGGGTAGGTATATAGTAGAAAGGCATATTGTTTATGAAAAACTGCAAGTGCTGTGGGCATTTGGACTAAAGGTGACATAACTGAGCATTCAGTATTTCATGCATTTCATCTGGAGTGATGATTATAGGAGAAAATATGGAAGCTTAAAATTTTTTTATGATTCTTTTACCAAAAAATTATGAAGCAATACAATTTCTAAATACATTATGTCATTATCTGCGTCTTAAGCATTCTTAATGTGAATATTTGTAGGGCTGAGGCTAGAGTAACAGAGAATTGATATCAGATTGTTTCATAAGGCTGAAGAAAAGCTGAGTTCTATAAATAGGAATAGTCAATTTTAATATTATAATATTAATTTATACAACCCAGGAAAAAATGGTAATTTCCTTTGTTTTTGTAGCATAGTTTTAAATAATTTAAATGGTTACCATAATAGAAATACATAAATTGCCAAACACCTTGCTGTATATATAGAGGACATGGAGTTTTACAAATTGAAACTGTTTTGTTTGTGCTCATGGGTCATCCTCTTTTTGCTTGTTTTCTTTTTTCTTTTGTATTTTTAAAACTTCAAGGTTTGTTATTTACATTCGTTTCTGTACTTTTGCCATTAGTAAAATGTCATCCTCCCTCTTGTTTGGTTCTGAAGGGTCTTGCAGTGGTGAATGACAGGCTGCTGAATGAATCCTCAGGCTCCCTGTGATGTGTTTGTAATAGATGTAAAATCATAAAGTATTATGCAAATAGTTATTTTTTTTGTAATGGTAATACATAAAGTCTACCTTTGAGATAAATAGAGCAACTCAAATGAGAAAAAGCAGGATGTTAATGTTAAAATTAATGATCTTTAAGCTAAAATCATTAGTAACAACCAAAAGAAAATATAATAAAGTTGCTTCTTTTTGAAACCTCACAGAGCAGAACCCGTGGATTTAAACATAGAACAAATATAGTTTTACTGTCCAAGATAGTAAGTAGGAAATGCAAATCTGTGTGTGTGTGTGTTTTGTAAAGATAGAGCATTAGGATGAATTATAAGTTCTAAAAGATGTAAAAACAGTCATATTTAGAGTACTCTGGATGGAGAATACAGCTTATTTTTAAGTGTACCAAATCTAATAAAAACATGGAAGAGCTTGTAATTTATATAACTCCTGTTATGAAAAATAGCATGTGTTGGTTCCTGATTTAACGTATCAGGTTTATTTAGGCCTAATACGCTACCAGATTGCTAACTCTAGAGTGAAATTTGATTAGACTTTTTCGTGAACATCTTGAGAGCCACATTGTTTTATACATAAAGAAGTTATGATTCTATTCTAAGAGATAATACAAATATAATGTTAACCACATGTAATATGTTTGCCTGTGTTTTCAGTTTTTATCTTTTCCTTAAATTTATCTTTTTAAGTCATTTTTATACTGTTCTCAGTGGAATACAAAACATTTTAATAACTTTTTCTCTTTTAAAAGAGATACTCAGATATTCTCTTTCTATTAAGTTTATTCTCAGGCTGATATTCTTGGAAATTAAGATCCTCCCTTTCCATTTTAAAATTAATTAATTTTCCTAGAGTGCTTATAGAAACTTGTTTCAAAGCTTTCTTCTACTAGAGTGAAAATACATTAACGTTTAACTTTTTCTAAAGAAACAGGTTTCACATACTGACTTTTGGGAAAGGTTTTCATTCTCAGAAAACTATACTAGAGAGCAGCAGTGTTCGTTATTTACAGAACTAATTTTTTCCATCAGTTATCTCATGGTGCCTAAAATTTCTAGATCAATGAGTGAATAGCAAAATAGATAAATGAATTTATAGTTATTTAATCAAAATCTGTCTTATGTTCAAAGATTATATTCCTCTCAAATAACTGTTATTCTAACTGTATTGAATATTGAATACCTAGCATGTGTAAATCACCTTAATCAGTTTTTAACTGTATGTAAAGTTCTGTGTGTATATATTGAACTGGAAATCATTTTATTAATTACAGCACTTTTTACTGAAGGACTGCATTGTACATTTCTGCAAGGACTTAATGCAAATTAGCATTTGTACTTTGGGGAAATGTTAAAGAATAATGGCATCCTTGTAATTTTTGTTTTACTTGTGATAAGTCAGACTACATGTGAATAAGAAAATAAAGGAGTAACTGGGCTCCACAGCAGTGAATAGAATGGAAATAAATGACAGTGTTCAACAAATGGCTAGTCGGAGAGGGTTTTCCTTAGTCTGAAATTTTAAAAAATTCTAGAAGTCTGTTTTATTAAAACGTTCACAGGTAGTTAATAATCCGCTAAAGAGTATATTCTAATGACTTAGTTCTTCTTAATTTTAGTTTGGTCTTTTCTCCAGAACTTAACATTTCCAGACACCACCAAGATAGACTTTTTGGCAGCCCTTGTCCTAGTCTGTGTCTGACACTGTTTTTTGTCTTCAGTATATAATTTATTCTTTTATTAAGTGTCTGAGAAGCTAAATCACTGACACTCTTTTTGTGCTACATACTGTTTAATTATTTTAACAAGAGGTTGAATTTATGTAACTTCTGGTCTCTGCCAAAAGTAAGTGGAGGAAAGAGAATACAAGTACTCATATATCGATACAGAAAGCCTAGGGAACTGATGGAAGAGCAGATACTACCTGTGTTTCCCACAACTCTTCATCTGGACCCTTGAAAGTGACCATAAGTTGACTCATCATGTAGCTATTCTAGAAGAATTTTTGTGCTTATTCTGAAAAACAAATTATAATGGATTAGCAATAATTCTGAAAAGTCTAAGGATTTTAATTATATTATGAACAAATTGTGGAAAAGTGTTTCACTGTAGCATGAACAAACATGGCAGATACCTTTAAGCAGTGTTGTTTATTCCAAGTGAATGTTACTGAGGCACATACCAAGTTCATGAATACCTCAGTGACTTCACCTATACTATGCTGTGTCTCTAGTTGTAGGTAGGAAGGAAGAAAACATGTATTTGTGTGCTAACTGTATACTAAGCAATGTGTATTTTGATTCAGCAAGGATTTAGGATGTGAATCTTCTCATTCCAGATCCAGTGTTCATTCCATAAAACTATCCTGTTGCTCCTAACTAAAAAAGACTCTGATATTGATGATCAGCTGTGATTTCTGAGCTAAAAGAATGACAAAGGAATTGGTTTTCTTTTGTTTCCATGGCACTATTACGCTGTGCTGGGATATGATCTGACATTTTCAGAATGTCTAAAAATGTGAGACCTACTTTGTTGAATGTAACTAAAATAAAATATAGATGGATTGGCCATTTTTCTCCATTTCTTTCTTGCATAAAGAGAGAGAGGCAGAGAGAATGTGTGTGTGTGAGAGAGAAATTCTTGTTCCTGAGAGAGACAGACAGAGAAATTCTTGATTCTGGAGATAGGAACATGATTGTATCTGGCCTTTCTTACATGTAATCAGAATCTGTACTGTCCTCGAATCACTTTATAGTGAATATAAGTGCTTTTCTCCCCTTTTCTCTCTTCATAAATGTTAAAAGTAAATTACATATGGTGCTAAACTGATGAAAACTTCAGGATTCACTAAACAGAGACTGGTCTCAGCTGATTGTCCCAGCAACTGGCAGTAGGTTGATTCAGCCCTCCCAAAAGACAGCAGGCTTCCAAGAGCCTGTAATTTGTGGGTTGAACTGTGTACATATATAACTTAATGAAGTTCACCATAGTACACCTTAATGATGGCTCACCAAAAATAATGATGATTTAAAGATGCTAGTGGGCCAGGCGCAGTGTCTCACGCCTGTAATCCCAGCACTTTGGGAGGCTGTGGTGGGCAGATCACTTGAGGTCAGGAGCTCGAGGCCAACATGGTGAAACCCTGTCTCTACTAAAAATACAGAAATTAACTGGGCATGGTGGTGCGCCCCTATAATCCCAGCTACTTGGGAGGCTGAGACACGAAAGTTGCTTGAACCTGGGAAGTGGAGGTTGCAGTGAGCCAAGATCACACCATTGCACTCCAGCTTGGGCAACAGGAGCGAAACTTTCTCTCAAAAAAAAAAAAAAGAAAAAAAAAAGAAACGAAATGAAACTGGTAACCCATGGTTGTGTGGCAAGGTCAGTGTCCAAAATTGTCTACCAGATTATTAGAATTGTTAAGAAATCCTGCCGGGCATGGTGGTTCACACCTGTAATCCCAGCACTTTGGGAAGCTGAGACAGGCAGGTGGCTTGAGTTCAGGATTTCAAGACCAACCTGAGCAACATAACAAGACCTTGCCTCTACACTAAATACAAAAATTAGCCTGGGCATGGTGGCACACTCCTGTAGTCCAGCTACTCAGGAGGCTGAGACAGGAGGATCTCTTGAGCCCAGGAGGCAGAGGTTCCAGTGAGCTGAAATCACCCCACTGCACTCCAGCCTGGGTGCTAGAATGGGGTGCTGTCTCAAAAAAAAAAAAAAAAAAGTTAAGAAATCCACCAACCATCTAGATATGTTTCGTAATGAAAAGGCAAAAACTGCTACAACTTCCTGTCTAGTGTTACTGAAGATCAAATACTTATTAACTACTGACAGTAATAATTCCTTATTTATACTGTATGGCCATAAAGAAAACTTTTGTGAATAGTTCCATGTAGCTAATTTTAACTTTTACATTACTAAAAAATTAACTATCTGATGAAACATTTTCTAACATTATTACACACTTGGTTGTTAAGCACAGTGAACAAGTATAAAGGAACTCCTTGTGGCTTGATTAGCTTCATTAATAACTATTATTGATAACTTAGATACATAAAAATGATTACTATAGATGATATTGAGAATAAGACTGAGTGAGTATTGACTGACTAGAGTTGCACTATAACTGATTCTATAAATTTGCTTTTGGGATTATTTGCTGTTTTTCTGATGAGGGTGGAGCAAAGCATGTTTGACTGGACTAGTCCTTGATGGTATAACCTGGCTGTTTTCTCTAGAACTAATTATCAAAGACCAGAGCAATTATTTTCCAAATGGTTCCATAGATATGTCTTAGACACATAAATGTATCCTGAGAAATACTAGATTTGGAGTCAAGAAACTTGAGTTATCTTTTCAGTTTTGATATTTGACTTATGATAAGCCACTAACTCTGCATCTTACCTTCTGTGTCTTTAAAATGAAGGGAATAGGCTTTTTAAGATTTTGGTTGGTAGGGAAAAGATTAGATTCTGCTATTGAAAAGAAAAAGTTTATTAGGCTAGATGATTCTTAAAGTTTTTATTTATTGAGCTTTTATGCCAACTACTAATCTTTGGTAGAATCCAATATAAGGTACTTTTATTAACCTCTTTTCACAGATGAGGAAACGAGGTCCTGGGAAGTTAAGTAATTTGCCCAAGATCAGGCAGCATGCACAGGGCTCTTGTAATGCTCTAAGTCCTGACTTCAAGATAGCTGAAAGTTGTTGTTGGAACCCAGTTAGTTATGGGGCAGGAAAGTATGCACAATGTATTATCCCACTGCTTATACAGTTAAGTCATAGAAAGGCTAAATATAGCTTTGGGGCGGTGAAGGAAGAAGAGAAAGCTAAATGGGACTAGACCCTAGTGTGCATGGAACTTAAAATAGCTGCAAGTATCCCCAGTAAGTATGCCATCATTGGGCCTTCCCTTTGGTCCCTAAAGGACCTATCACTTTGTTTAGACAGAATTTAGCATTTGATTTTTAAAAACTTCCGTTCACTTGACATTTCAAAATCTGAGTAGAATAAGGTCTCTTTTTTGTATATTCATATTTGGCAGTGTAAACTTTTAAAAATCTGCCCATTTATAATGTAGTATATGGCTACTTTCAGCCCCATCATTATGATTCTCTACATTTATCATCCTTTGATATTTTAGCAACTTTCAACATAGTATCTTTTTATAGAACACTGTCATGGCAAAGCAAGGCACACTACCTTAAAAAATTTTGTTTATATCTACTTGGCTGTTTCACTTCTTTTAGGTTTGTTGATATAATATAGAAAAGAAATTTTAATCTCTATTTTCATAATTTCTTCCAGGGTGTTTTGGCATTTTTTTCAATGTCATTTGTGCTTCCTGTAAGTTCTGCATAGTAGTTAATGTGGAAATGATTTTCTTTTATAAGTAACATTAGAAATTGTATTTGTTGTTAGGAGATTAAAAGTGTTATATAGAGTCTTTGTGATGGATAAAGTTTCTCATAACATTTCTTCTGTAATTACATTTACTTTTCTAGTTAAATATATCAGTTATACATTGAATTAGTGAAGTGTAATGCTGGTATCTTAGAAGATAATAAAAACAGGATTCAGTGGCTCAGGGTTACATCAAGTCTAGCCATATGGAAACTTTATTATTCCTCATACAAACTTGTGAAGTGATCTTTCCATGAAGGTACAAAAATACCATAGTAAAATATAGATAGGTTTATATATTAGCTCATTATAAACAAAATATATTTATAATATCTTTTGAAGTTCTGTAAGTGCAATTTTATTTCTTCTAAAGTATTCTTGGAGTTACTCTGACACATTGCCCCTAAAAGACTCAATCAACTGTCCTCTTTCTGCTTCAAGTCAGATCATTTAAGTATCTAGGACTTAACTAAACTGGTGTTGGCAAACATTGCTAAATGCAGTTTCATTAGTATTGCAAAAGTGAGGATTTAGACTGTGCTCAGAAATTAGATTCTTGAAAAAAGCTACAGTATTCTGCAATATTTTGATCATATAGCTTAAAAAGTATGTATTAAAGGTCTATTAATACTTTACATGCCAGAGTGACCTCTTCTTTAAAAAAAGAAAGAAACGCATTCAGGGAATTGCGTTTGCTCACTTTTTATATCTTTTTGGGTAACAAAGAGTGGGTCAAATTTCTTAGCTGATTTTCCTTGTTCAGAAATATACTATTCTCACTGAGCTTTCGATTTTATATATGAATTATTTATTTCTAAGTTAGCTTAAGCTTTTTCTGGTGTTCTGTTTTGAAGTTGCCACTCTGTTTATTTGTATTTTTCTTTCATTAGATGAAGCTTAAAATATTAATCGTTTCATTCTATGGTTTCCATAACATGCTTAGATCTAATGTATCTCGCTGCCTGTACATATTATAATATTATACTATAGTTTAGCCTTGGATGATGTCACTGGCCCTTTCTTTCTCTGCACACATATACATTAGTGCAGAAGTCTGAACTGTATTGTTGGATGTGGCTTCTTGTGTAGTAATGTAAGATGTAGTAATAATGTTGTGTAGTAATCCTGGGCAGTGATGCCTTGTGAGGCTGTTGAGATAAGGAGGACTTGACTTTGGCTAAATATCTGCTATTGCTGAGCTAGAATGGGAAGTGACAAACTTTTCATGTGTTGTATCACCATTTACCTGAAACCTTGGTTGTTGAATGCACAGTGACCCATTTTTCTTTCTTTTCTTCTTTCTTTTTCTTTCTGTCTTTCTTTCTGGCAGTGTCTCTCTGTGTTGCCCAGGCTGGAGCACAGTGGCACGATCTTGGCTCACTGCAACCTCTGCCTCCTGGGTTCAAGTGATTCTCCTGCCTCAGCCTCCCAAATAGCTGGAACCACAGGAGTGTGCTACCACACCTGGCTAATTTTTTGGTATTTTTGGTAGAGACTGGCTTTTGAACTCGTGGCCTCAAGTGATCCGCCTGCCTCGGCCTCTCAAAATGCTGGGATTACAGGTGTGAGCCACTGGGTCTGGCCCTATTTTTCTTTCTTATAATCAGACTTTACCTATTTTCAGTTTCTATTGACTTTTTGTTTTTGCCTTAAAGAAATATTAGCAACCTCCCCAGGGTTTATAGCCGAGGAGGAGTGGGTGCCATGGTGGTTCTACTACTTTGGGCAATGTGGTTGTTGATTTGTACACTGAGCAGCAGCCTTGCAACTGTGAACTTTTTGACAGCAGGTACCACGGTTTAAGGACATTTGTGATGGCAGTGCCAAGCATCTAGAAGGTACTCGCCTGCTTTAATTTCTTGAGATTGTACAAAATAAAATATTACAATTATTGCCTTATTCACAGTGTACAAAGGGATTTTATCATACAAACTGTCGATCCTATAGGGACTGGTCATGGAGGAGAGTCTATTTTTGGCCAATTGTATGGTGATCAAGCAAGCTTTTTTGAAACAGAAAACGTCCCGAGAGTTAAACACAAGAAGAAAGGCACAACGTCCTTGGTGAATAATGGCAGTGATCAACGTGGATCTCAGTTTCTTATCACTACAGGAGAAAATCTAGATTACCTTGGTGGTACCATACAGTATTTGGTGAGGTGACAGAAGGCATTGATATAATTAAGAAAATTAATGAGACCTTTGTTGACAAGGACTTTGTATCATATCAGGATAAATTATACAGTGATTTTAGATGATCCGTTTTGATGGCACTTCTCATTTACTAATCCCTGATCTATCACCAGAATCTACAAGGGAACAATTAAAGAGTGGTAGAATTGATGCAGATGAAGAAATTGATCATTTCAAAGAAAGGTCAGCTGAAGAAGTAGAAGAAATAAAGGCAGAAAAAGACGCTAAAACTCAGGCTTTACTTTTAGAATGGCAGGAGACCTACCTGATGCAGATATTAAACCTCCAGAAAAATCTGCTGTGTTTGTAAATTGAATCCAGTGACTACAGATGAGGATTTGGATGTAATACTCTCTAGATTTGGGCCAATAAGAAGTTGTGAAGTTATCTGGGACTGGAAGACAGGAGAAACCCTCTGTTATGCTTTTCTTTTTCTTTCTTTCCGTCTTGTCTTGTCTTTTTCTTTTCTTTTTTCTTTCTTTTGAGATGGAGTCTCACTCTGTTGCCTAAGCTGGAGTGCAGTGGCGTGATCTTGGCTCACTGCAACCTCTACCTCCTGGGTTCAAGTGATTCTCCCCACCTAGCCTCCCAAGTAGCTGGGACTACAGGCGTGCACCACCACACCGGGCTAATTTTTGTATTTTTAGTAGAGACGGGTTTTGCCATGTTGGCCAGGCTGGTCTTGAACTCCTGGCCTCAGGTGATTCACCTGCCTCGGCCTCCCAAAGTGCTGGGATTACAGATGTATGCTTTTATTGAATTTGAAAAGGAAGAAGACTGTGAGAAAGCCTTCTTAAAAATGGACAGTGTACTTATAGATGACAGAAGAAAACATGGATTTTAGCCAGTCTGCTACAAAGGTTAAATGGAAGGAAAAGGTGGGAAGTACAACAAGAGTGATTTAAAGGAGTATAAAAAGGAACAGGATAAACCATCTAATTTGGTTCTCAAAGATAAAGCCCAAACAGGAGGCAAAATATGCTGTTGTACTAGATGAGCAGGCAGAAGACTCAAAGTCAAGTCACTCACACACAAGGAAAAAACACAAGAAGAAAACCCATCACTGCTCTGAAGAAAAAGAAGATGAAGACTGCATACCTATCAAAAATACTAATCCAGATAATTATAGAGAAAGTTTGGAGTTTGGTCACTATGAAGAAGAAGAAAGCTGTTGGGAGAAATGAAAGAGTAAAAAGGGAGACTGAACTCAGAACCAAAGTCGTAGCTGATCTTGAGAGAGGAATGGCCATTATAGTAATAGTCACAAATCCAAATACCAGACATCTTTACGAAAGAGAAAGGAGTAAAAAGAGACTGAAGCAGAAATCCAAAGAAATCCAAAGATAAAGAAAAATCTAAGTACAGATGAAAGATGAAGAGGCAGAATTGAGTGGCCAACATATTCACCCTTGTCTAACTTAGAGTGCCAGGAAAGCAGATGTTCAGATTTTGTGTCAAAGCTTGTTATTTTTTTCATACTGGGATTATCGCCCTTTAGATTATTAATACTGATTATATGGGGCACTGAAAGAACTCAGCATTTTCTTTGTATACTTTTTTACAATAATTTTATTGTTGTACATAAATGGTAGTCTTCATTTTTGAAGTCTTTCACATTTTTACTGTTTTTTTTTTTAAAAAAATGAAGTATTGTATACTGCCAAAATACATAGACATGTACTTATAAGGCAAAGGGATAATAAATATGAATATCTGTGTACTCATCAGCCAGCTTAATATCGAGAATATTGCCTACACTTTAGACATCCCATAAGAACCCTGTCCCTCTCAAGTAATTATTTGGAAATTTGTGTTGGTCATTTGTTTTGTACATAGGTATCTCTAAATGAAATGTTAATTTTGTATGTTTCTCAGTTTTGTATAGATGGCAGAATGTTTACTTTTGTGGCTTTCATTTTTATTGCTGTATAGTATTACATGGAGGCTTCTGTTGATGGACATTTGAGTTGTATTTATTTTTGTTTTTGCTGTAGAAACAATGCTGCTGTGAACATTGTCTATGTAGGAGTTTCAGTGCCTGATCATGTGCTATGAGTATCTTCATTTGTATAAAATAATGTCAAATTTTAAAAATATTAGACTTATAGCCTTTAATTACTATTCAGGTATGTTAGCTAATCTTTAGGACACTTGCAGAGTTGTACTTTGTATTAAACGTGTGGTCAAAAAATAATGTGTTTATGCAGATATTCCTGTTCAATGAAATACATGTTGTAGTTAACTTCTTGGTAAAGCAAACAATGTTAAATGAATCATATTTTGTGACTTTTCTTTTTTATGGACATATGGAACACGGAAGAAAATTTTATGGCCTCTGACTATAATGATGTAAGAAACCATATAAAATTGTATGTAGGAATTTTAGGAAATAGGGAGGTTTAGGAAAAGTAATGAAATTAATTAAAATTAATACTTGTTTTGTTAATCTTAAAATATTCTTTTTTGTTAATTTTTAAAATACTTTATTGCTATAAAATGCTAACAATCGTTTAAACCTTCAGTGAATGGTAATCTTTTTTTTTTTTTATTATACTTTATGTTCTAGGGTACATGTGCACAACGTGCAGGTTTGTTACATATGTGTACATGTGCCATGTTGGTGTACTGCACCCATTAACTCATCATTTACTTTAGGTATATCTCCTAATTCTATCCCTCCCCACTCCCCCCACCCCACGACAGACCCTGGTGTGTGATGTTCCCCTTCCTGTGTCCAAGTGTTCTCATTGTTCAATTCCCACCTAGGAGTGAGAATATGCGGTGTTTGGTTTTCTGTCCTTGTGATAGTTTGCTGAGAATGATGGTTTCTAGCTGCATCCATGTCCCTACAAAGGACATGAACTCATCCTTTTTATGACTGCATAGTATTCCATGGTGTATATGTGCCACATTTTCTTAATCCACTCTATCATTGATGGACATTTGGGTTGGTTCCAAGTCTTTGCTATTGGGAATAGTGCCGCAGTAAACATATGTGTGCATGTGTCTTTATAGCAGCATGATTTATAATCCTTTGGGTATATATCCCCAGTAATGGGATGGGCTGGGTCAAATGATATTTCTAGTTCTAGATCCTTGAGGAATCGCCACACTGTCTTCCACAATGATTGAACTAGTTTACAGTCCCACCAACAGTGTAAAAGTGTTTCTGTTTCTCCACATCCTCTCCAGAACCTGTTGTTTCTTGACTTTTTAATGATTGCCATTCTAACTGGTGTGAGATGGTATCTCATTGTGGTTTTGATTTGCATTTCTCTGATGGCCATTGATGAGCATTTTTTCACGTGTCTGTTGGCTGTATGAATGTCTTCTTTTGAGAAGTGTCTGTTCATATCCTTTGCCCCCTTTTTGATGGGGATGTTTGTTTTTTCTTGTAAATTTGTTTGAGTTCTTTATAGGTTCTGGATATTAGCCCTTTGTCAGATGAGTAGGTAGCAAAAATTTTCTCCCATTGTGTAGGTTGCCTCTTCACTCAGATGGTAACTTCTTTTGCTGTGCAGAAGCTCTTTAGTTTAATGAGATCCCATTTGTCAATTTTGGCTTTTGTTGCCATTGCTTTTGGTGTTTTAGATATGAAGTCCTTGCCCATGCCTATGTCCTGAATGGTATTGCTTAGGTTTTCTTCTAGGGTTTTTATGAGTCTCTAATCCATCTTGAATGAATTTTTGTATAAGGTGTGAGGAAGGGATCCAGTTTTAGCTTTCTACATATGGCTAGCCAGTTTTTCCAGCAACATTTATTAAATAGGAAATCCTTCGCCCATTTCTTGTTTTTGTCAGGTGTGTCAAAGATCAGATGGTTGTAGATGTGTGGTATTATTTCTGAGGACTCTGTTCTGTTCCATTGGTCTATATCTCTGTTTTGGTACCAGTACCATGCTGTTTTGGTTACTGTAGCCTTGCAGTATTGTTTGAAGTCAGGTAGTGTGATGCCTCCAGCTTTATTCTTTTTGCTTATGATTGTCTTGGCTATACGAGCTCTGTTTTGGTTCTATATGAAATTTAAAGTAGTTTTTTCTAATTCTGTGAAGACAGTCAATGGTAGCTTGATGGGGATAGCATTGAATCTATACATTACTTTGGGCAGTATGGCCATTTTCATGATACTGATTCTTCCTATATATGAGCATGGAATGGTTTTCCATTTGTTTGTGTCCTCTTTTATTTCCTTGAGCAGTGGTTTGTAGTTCTCCTTGAAGAGGTCTTTGATGTCCCTTGTAAGTTGGATTCCTAGATATTTTATTCTCTTTCTAGCAATTGTGAATGGGAGTTCACTCATGAGTTGGCTCTCTGTCAATTATTTGTTTATAGGAATGCTTGTGATTTTTGCACATTAATTTTGTATCCTGAGACTTTGCTGAAGTTGCATATCAGCTTAAGGAGATTTTGGGCTGAGACAATGGGGTTTTCTAAATATACAATCATGTCATCTGCAAACAGGAACAATTTGGCTTCCTCTTTTCCTAATTGAATACCCTGTATTTCTTTCTCCTGCCTGATTGCCCTGGCCAGAACTTCCAACACTATGTCGAATAGGAGTCGTGAGAGAGGGCATCCTGTCTTGTGCCAGTTTTCAAGGGGAATGCTTCCAGTTGTTGCCCATTCAGTATGATATTGGCTGTCGGTTTGTCATAAATAGCTCTTAGTATTTTGAGATACATCCCATCAATACCAAATTCATTGAGAGTTTTTAGCATGAAGGGCTGTTGAATTTTGTCAGAGGCCTTTTCTGCATGTATTAAGATAATCGTGGCTTTTGTCTTTGGTTCTGTTTATATGCTGGATTACATTTATTGATTTGCATATGTTGAACCAGCCTTGCATCCCAGGAATGAAGCCCACTTGATCATGGTGGCTAAGCTTTTTGATGTGCTGCTGGATTCAGTTTGCCAGTATTTTATTGAGGAATTTTGCATTGATGTTCATCAGGGATATTGGTCTAAAATTCTCTTTTTTTGTTGTGTCTCTGCCAGGCTTTGATATCAGGGTGATGCTGGCCTCATAAAATGAGTTAGGGAGGATTCCCTCTTTTTCTATTGATTGGAATAGTTTCAGAAGGAATGGTACCAGCTCCTCCTTGTACCTCTGGTAGAATTCAGCTGTGAATCCGTCTGGTCCTGGACTTTTTTGGTTGGTAGGCCATTAGTTATTGCCACAATTTCAGAGCCTGTTATTAGTCTGTTCAGGGATTCAACTTCTTCCTGGTTTAGTCTTAGAAGAGTGTAAGTGTCTAGGAAATTATCCATTTCTTCTAAATTTTCTAGTTTATTTGCATAGAGGTGTTTATAGTATTCTCTGATGGTAGTTTTTATTTCTGTGGGATCGGTGGTGATATCCCTTTTATCATTTTTTATTGCATCTATTTGATTCTTCTCTCTTTTCTTCTTAGTCTTGCTAGCAGTCTTTATCAATTTTTTTGATTTGTCAAAAAACCAGCTCCTGGTTTCATTGATTTTTTGAAGGGTTTTTTGTGTCTCTTATCTCCTTCAGTTCTGCTCTGATCTTAGTTATTTCTTGCCTTCTGCTAGCTTTTGAACCTGTTTGCTCTTGTTTCTCTAGTTCTTTTAATTGTGATGTTAGGGTGTCAATTTTAGATCTTTCCTACTTTCTCTTGTGGGCCTTTAGTGCTACAAATTTCCCTCTACACACTGCTTTAAATGTGTCCCAGAGATTCTGGTATGTTGTGTCTTTGTTCTCATGGGTTTCAAAGAACATCTTTATTTCTGCCTTCATTTCGTTATGTACCCAGTAGTCATTCAGGAGCAGGTTGTTCAGTTTCCGTGTAGCTGAGAAGTTGTAAGTGAGTTTCTTAATCCTAAATTCTAGTTTGATTACACTGTGTCTGAGAGATAGTTTGTTATAATCTGTTCTTTTACATTTGCTGAGGAGTGCTTTACTTCCAACTATGTGGGTAAGTTAGATATGGTGCTGAGAAGAATGTATATTCTGTTGATTTGGGGTGGAGAATTCTGTAGATGTCTGTTAGGTCTACTTGGTGCAGAGTTGAGTTCAATTCCTGGATATCCTTGTTCACTTTCTGTCTCATTCATCTGTCTAATGTTGACAGTGGGGTGTTAAAGTCTCCTATTATTATTGTGTAGGAGTCTAAGTCTCTTTGTGAGTCTCTAAGGACTTACCAATAATTTTAAAATATTATTCTATTATTGAATTAAGTGCCTCAAAATATAAAATATATAGTGCAGTAGCTGAATATTTGATTGTTTGACCCCGTATTATTCCATAGTTAATGTAGTGATTCTAGAAGCTTTAATAGTTTAGTTATGATTTTTCATTTATCTTAATGTTTCTATAACTCTGTATTCAAGGTAATTTTGGTGCATATCTGTGCTTCACCAAATAATACCATGTCATTTTTAGTATTCCAGCATCTACCATGATTTCTGGTGTTTAGAAAGCCAGCCTTGCAGTGAATATTTGTTAAATCCTTACATAGGGTTTATATAGAGATTTCTGTTTAGCTTTATATGTTTACATCAGTGATTTGAACCCAGCTACATGAACAGTGATTGTCAGGGCATGCAAGTCCTGTGAATATCTGACAGAGGTTAAACTTAATAGAGTATATTTGTGTTGTCCATTTTGTAAAAATGCCTAATAATTTAGGTAACTGATGGTTTTTATGTTCATTTAAGGCCTGTTATTCAGTGATGGTGGTGGAAAAACACTGATTTAGACTCTCACACAAAATAGAAGGAGCTGGGTGCTCTTGCTGGTAGAGATAGGTAGGATAAAGATGGGTGATGTCAGCATAGTCCACATTGTAAAAGATAGAAGATAGTTTTCCACTGAGTGAGTTTCTAAGTGACATTTTAAGTTCTATTAAGTGAATTTTGATTTAGTGAGGCTCCATGGAATCAGCTTCTGAATTTTTGTTTGTTTCTTTGAGACAGGGTTTCACTTACCCAGGCTGATGGCGGTGGTGCAGTCATGGCTCACTGCAGCCTCAGCCTCCTGGGCTCCAGCAGTCCTCCCATTTTAGCCTCCTAAGTATCCAGGACCACAGGCGTGTACCACTACGCCTGGCTAATTTTTTAGTGTTTGTAGAGATGGGTCTCCCTATGTTGCCCAGACTGGTCTTGAACTCCTGGGCTCAAGGAATCCTCTCACCTTGGGCTTCCTAACTGCTGGTAATAGAGAGCCACCACTGCTGACCCTGAGTCTGTTATACTTAGAGAAACTAAACCATCCATGCCCAAAATTTGCTGGGCTCTTCAAATTAAAAATTCTGATGTTTTTGTAGTCCCTCCTAAAGACTGTGGTAATACTGAGCTCCAAGTAAGGAGAATGTGAATTATATATTAATTTGAACTTCATCGTAATGTCAAAACTTTAAACTGTAAAGCAGATTTTGAGGTGGTTATTTGCTCTACACAGTATCTAACTTATGTGCAAGTAAAATGATCCAATTTACAAAATGTTATTTATACAAACTTTTTAGGAAGTCAGTTATACAAGGTTGAGGTTCATCTGAGGTTGTAAAAACATATTAACTGAATAATGTAATTTCTTATTGCTGAATAAAATGTTCTACTGAAATTTAGCAAAATTAATATCCTAAGAAGCTATTATAAACGAACATGAATACATCTTTTCCATTCCCTTTCTAGTCTTGAGTTTTACAATTCTGAGGAATGTGGTATTCAAATAACCCCTAAAAGGGAAATAACTCATATATACTAATGATTTTCTCACATTTCTCTGAAAAGATATGCTTATATTGGAGAAATATTCCAAGACTTTTTCTGGAATATTTTGTCCTTATTATTAAAAAAAGTATTACTTCATTTATAATTCCCTAGGAAATTATTCCTAACCAGCTTCATATTTCTCTCCTTCTTCCAAGAAAAACTTTGACAAAACATTCTACTCTTGTCACTGTCAAGGGGACAGAACAATAAGCATAATTAGACTCCAAATATGATTAGTGCTGTAGATTATGATTTTATGTATAATTGTATATTTCTACAGGCTGATTTTAATTTATTGTTTCTGTGTATACTTAAGGACCAAGAGAAATGGTGTATGTATGCGTATGAGAGATATAGAGAGGGAAGGAAGGAGAGGGAGAAAGAGAAAGAGAGCAATAGCATGCGCACCCTAAAGTTCACATTCCTTTTTCAGCAATCACTGGATATTCCCTGGCTCCTGACATTTTCTCCATACAGAGTAGAGGTTCATTATCACCTTTGCATAATGCTTTAGGTAATTTTAATATACCGAGGGTTAGTGACTTAGGATTTGCTCACTTTGTATAAGATAAAACCAATGACGGGCACACATTTACCTTTGTAACAAACCTGCACATCCTTCCTGCACATCTATCCCGAAACTTTGAATTTAAAAAAATCAGTGAACACCCAACTAGACATATTCCTGAATGTCTTCCTTGTGATTTAGGGGAAGTTTACTATTTATAGTGTTATATTTCCTTCCTGGAAACATTTCTTCAATGCTGAACACTTTGTCTAAACTGTTTACCTCAGAGTTATTTGGTAAGATATAAGTTTGTTGTGTGTGGGTTTGAAGAAAATAAATCAGTTTAGATGTAAATCCTTTCTTCTGAATCATATAATATAATTTTAGAATGGCAATCCTGTTATCTGCAGTTTAATTTTCTTAACAAATGCATCATAATTTTCTCTGCTGGAGTTGGCTTTGTAATTTTTGAGTGGAAGATTATGTTGGTATTTAAATTCAAACTTGAAACAAGCATTGAAAAGTGTAATTACTGCATTTCTATTGGCTGGAAATGGGTATTTTTATAATTGGTACCTCTGTATGGCAAGTTAAAACAGACATGATCCTTACACATTCTACAAGTTTACAAATCTGAATTTTTTAAAGTATCATTATAACTGTCTTTAGATGTTTTGCTCATGGTTTTTATCTTCTTCTCGATCCTGTTACCATCTGCATAAAAAGTTTTAAAGTGTATTCAACCTGTTTTTCACAAAACAGAATATATCATATCTTCTTTTTTTTTTTTTATTATACTTTAAGTTCTAGGGTACATGTGCATAACGTGCAGGTTTGTTACATATGTATACATGTGCCATGTTGGTGTGCTGCACCCATCAACTCGTCAGCACCCATCAATTCATCATTTATATCAGGTATAACTCCCCAATGCAATCCCTCCCCCCTCCCCTCTCCCCATGATAGGCCCCACTGTGTGATGTTCCCCTTCATATCTTCTTAGTACAGGAATTCGTATTCAATTTACATGCTTTGAAAAAGTGACCTAGTGTGGCTGGGCGCAGTGGGTCACGCCTGTAATCCTAGCACTTTGGGAGGCTGAGATGGGCGGATCACGAGGTCAAAAGATCAAGACCATCATGGCTAACACGGTGAAACCCTGTCTCTACTAAAAACACAAAAAATTAGCCGGGTGGGGTGGCGGGCACCTGTAGTCCCAGCTACTTGGGACGCTGAGGCAGGAGAATGGCGCGAACCTGGGAGGCGGAGCTTGCAGTGAGCTGAGATCACACCACTACACTCCAGCCTGGGTGACAGTGCAAGACTCCGTCTCAAAAAAAGGAAAAAAGAAAAAGTGACCTAGTGTATTTTTCTGTGTTACTGAGAATAAAACTAGTAAAATTCAACAGATTTTAATTGCAAGTTTGAGTCGTGTTTTAAAGATTCATATGTAATAAGATATGATTAGTAGCATAGTTATCAAGATAAGAGTATTGAATGACTTAAATTTACACTCAGAGACTTGGTACAGAAATGGAGTTGGTTTCTTCTTTTGTTGGCACGATGGAACACAGCCTTTATGGTTAAGAGATATTCAGACCTAGAATGTCATTGGATTGAGTTCTTACTTCCTACTAGCATAATCTTTGACTTTTTCTCCTCCCTCATTTCTCCCATCCTTGTGGTCACTATATCTTGTCTTACCTCCTCAGAATTATTTCCTGAACATGGTGTTTTTTTTTTTTTTTTTTTTTTTTTTCGTTCTTTCCATGTCCTAATTATTACTTCTTGCTTGGACTTTTGGAATTGTCACCTCTTAAGTCTTTTCCCATGCCAGTTGTCTTGCATCTTTAATGTAATCATTATACTGCTATAAGCACACTTTTTCTTAAAAAAAACACACACATACACACACACACACACACACACACACACACACACACACACACTGATTTTGATGACAGATTTCTGTTGGTTCCTTGGTGATTAGGGGTAAAAGACTCATCTCACTATCCTCCACTGTGTACCTTGTGTTCCTGCCAAACTGAACTCACTTTCTTTGGGTATATTTTTCCTGTCAGGAATAGTTGTGCCTCTAATATACATGCTTTTTGCCTGAAAACCCCTAACTGTTTTTTGCAAACAGCCTCCAAATATCATGCTTTTCTGCAAAATATTCCTAACATTTCCAGGTAAAGACAAGTGTGACTTTCTTTGAATATTCAAAGCACTATATTTACACCTTTACATTGTACTGTCACTATTTAAGACACTTGTCATCGCATCTGAAATGTCGGTTTCTTGAGGGAGGGAATTCTGGACTGTTTGGGATCTCATTGCCCACCAAATATATTTCTCTACTTGAATGTTTCTATTTCACTCTAACACATTGCCTGACATTTTACTACTTAGAGATCCTTTTGAGTTGACAGTCATTTATTGATTGATTATTGTCAGAGTCTCGCTTTGTTGCCCAGACTGGAGTGTAATGGCATAATCATAGTTCATTGTAACCTCAGACTCCTGGGCTCAGGCGATCCTTCCACTTCAGCCTCCCGAGTAGCTAAGACTACAGGTGCATGCTACCATGCCTGGCTAATTTTTTTTTTTTTTTTTTTTTTTTTAGAAATGAGGTTCCACTATGTTGTTCAGGCTGTTCTTAAACTCCCGGCCTCAAGTGATCCTTCTGCTTTGGCCTTTCAAAGAGCTGGGGTTGCAGGAGTGAGCCACCATTCTATTTTTTAAAATACATAACTCTGAAAAGACATCTTTGAAACTCACTATCTTTGTATGAATTATTTCAATTAGATTATTTTCCTCATGATATTAAATTGAGAACAACAGTACCAAGAGAATGAGAGTCTTCTTGGAGATGAGATGGGAATTATAGACATAATGCTTTTTGGAGAGAAAGTAGTAGTCATTCAGTAAGATGATGTTTGGTATATGAGAATATAGTCTTTCATCTCCATTTGGCCCCAAATCCCAAAACTTATAACTAAGGCAGCACTGGAGTCTCTGTTGACAAGAGTTTACAGTTTACAATAAGGTTTTTGTGATTATAATGTTAAAAGGATCCGGAAAGTTCAACTGGTGTTACATATTTTAATGTTGATGAGCAAAGAGTTTTTTTTTCTATCGGGTGTGTTATTAATACACACTTACTATCATCGGTTTGAAATTACATACCACCTTGCTTTGACAAATCTTAAGAACTTTTGAATAAGTTATCAGAGTCCTGACCATCTTTTAAGAAAAACAGTGCACTGCTCTTCAAACCTATTCCAAGAGATCACCTTGGGGAATTATATATGTTTTCTAGTCTTTTTGAAGTCCTTTTTTTTTTTTAATGTCTTTGGAGAATTTCGTTTAGAATACTCTTGGAGTGAATCTGTCTTTTAGGGGTAGATGCGACTTTTGAAAATAACCAAATGTCATTAAAAACCTAATGTGGAGAGTAAGGTAGGTGATTAAGTTAGATTTTCTTATTTATGGTGACAGATTATGATGGTTATGCAGTGGGAGTCACTTTAAAATTTAGTTCAGACTGTCTCCAAGAGTAATTTAGACAAATAGAGTTATTAATAATACAAAAAGTCTTCTATAGTAGACTGCTATTTGTTCACCTAATCCTCTTTTCTCTCCCTCTTGAGCCTACTTCTAGGCTGTAATTTCTGGCCCCCTTTGCAGTTATATATTTTTTTCTTTGCTGACCTCTGCTGCAGTTAGATAAGGCTAAATGATAAAGAACACTTTCATTCTTGTTCAATTTAAAAATTCTCATTTGGTCTTCCTCATTCATTCTTTTCCCTCATCTGCCAACTGGATGCAGAGAATCTAGCAAAGGACTCTGACCAAGGCCCTAATGGAATGGTGGAGCCATAAGATGAATGAAGTCTGAATTCCTAAATGATCATGTGAAAAGCAATCTGTCGGTCAGGAAATGCATATTGGGCTTTTATTGTGATAAGGCACTAACTTTTTATAAAAATAAAGCTATAATTTTAAATTGTAGCTGCTAGCATTACCACCCTTACTGTACTTTAGAGTTTGAAGGAGGTAGTCCACTAGCTGCTGCTATTGGAGCCACTTTGAAAATTAACCTTGGGCGTTCCTGTCTTTCCTTATCTAATCTGTCACATTGACAAGTATGGTTAATTTTGTGTTGGCAGTGCCTCTGTCAGTACAAGAGACACTCCATCAACCCATTCTATGTTTGTGTTTGTAAAATGTCAGAGCATAGAAATTGTAGTCTTTTATATAAATGAGGAAAATAGAATGACAATTGGACCTGAATTCAGGTTGTTTTTTTCACTGTCTTGTACTTTATTCACAGTGATTTTAGATGAGCCTCACATAAAGAATATTAACGAGAAATATGGAGCTATTCTACTTGAGGCTCTTCCCAAAAGTCTGCTTTGGCATAGAGGTCCAGAATAGGCAATTTTAAATTTTTGAATATTTATTTCATAGTAAAGGCTAAGGAGACCACTTGTGATATCCACAAGTTTAACAAATGTTTTGTAAGTAGATATACTAGGTGTCAGATAAATAAAAATATGACAACATTCTTGCTTTTTAGGAACATACCTCCTGGTAGATAAGTCTTGCATTAATCATTTAAGTGCAAAGTAAACAGATTTTGAATGTTAGTTTTTTTCCTCTCCTCTCTCATTCTAAAGTGAAAGTAAAATAGCTGAGATATAGGTGAAAAGAGAGAGATACAAGTGTGTGATGGGACATTTCCATGAGAAATAAGTGAGCTACATTATTTATAATGCTCCTAACATGCATAGTCCAGTTCTTGTCACCTGGTGATACTACATACATTGAAAGGATTTTAAAAATGTAATCAGAAGTGAAGGGAGAGAGAAAGGAGAGGAAAAAATCCACTGGAGCTATCTGACTTGGTGTGGTTTTGTTTTCCTCCTACTTTGAGATGAGTCCAGTACATCTGGAGGTATTATTCGGTTTTGTATTCCAAATGCCCCTGCTATTCTAGGTATTGTTAATGATTCAGGCTGTATCTAAAACTATCATCTGAGATTAATTCACTCATTTCTTGGGCACTTAGGGTGAATAGTGCTCTTTAATTGTTCGTTGAGGAGAAAAATTTAAATACAGTAAACACTCAAACTTTGTGACTGTAGTCTGTTTGTATCTCCTGGACAGTGCCATTTTGACTGAAGCACAATTCAATCGGTAATATCAATTGACTCTTTTTGACTAAGATAATAATGCCCAGTTTTGTGGCTATTTTAGAGAAATAAAGCATAATGCTGTCCTCCAATGTTTTATGACACTTTGCTCTACACCTATTTATGCTGCTGGTTGTTCTGTTTCTTCAGTTGCTCTCAGTCCTTGGCAACACTTTCTGGCAATCTTTTACACACAATATTTGTAGAATTGTTGAGGTGGAAGGTGTTCTGTGTATGCAGACATAGACTGGTGTTTTACTGTATTCTGTTTTACTCGTGAACTCTGCAAAACTGTGATTTGTGTAAGACATTTTCCTTCAGGATATTTTCTGCAGCTTTTGACCATTTCCAACTTTATGAAGCATTTAATTTTGGATAAACTACTGCTTCACAGCTACATATTTGATTCTTTGGTGTCAATATATATGAAAGTAAATGGTAGAATAAACATCTGTGTTTCTGTATTTCTGAAGCCTTTGTTCTGTTAAATCTAGTTATTCTGGGTTTACTCTAGAAAAGTGTAGCTAGTTGTGTTTCCTAGTAAACAACATATTCACCATTGCTGGATTTGGGGACACAATGTGGGTGTGGGGAGAATACAGCTTGTAGGCTATATTTAAATTTACTAGATTATTTTGCATTAAGCAAATCAGTGGTATCCAGACATATTTCAGTACAGATTTCTATTTATCATTTGCTTTGCAGCAGTAGATTAGCTTGACTGGCAGTCATACCTTAGGTTAAGTAGTTATTCTTTTTCCTAAGCCTTTCCCGTTAATCTCTTCTACATTTAACCATGGATTTAACTCTTCACCCTATTACTAGGCAGTTAGGAGCTAATTTGTAATTATTACATAATCAAAGTGTTTAAGTGCTTGAATCTTTTGTTTATAAATTGTGTGTTAAAATATATTTGGATTTGGAATTCTACAACTTTTCAGTTTAGATATCATGAGAAGGGCTATTCACTTGTCTAGGATACTGTTTTGTTTTCTGTGTTATATTTAGCTGTTGCTCTTTATTCAAATAGGAGATAACAATGCTGATAATTTGTCAATTAGAAAAGTAACATTCTAATTCTGAATGTTACTTTTAAGAATTAGAGAAATTATAGGCATATAGCTATCTAAATACATTATTTTACATGGCATAATTTGATTGTCCTTTTGTAGAGATTCCTTAATATTAATAGTCATAATCAGCTTTTTCTTGGCCTTGAAAATAATTTTAGGGATGCTTTATTCTTTATTGACATGTCCAGTAGAGGGTACAGTGGTGTGGAAGGAGCCTGCTTATTCTCTTTGTTCCTTAAGAGGCCCTTCTAGATTTACCCCATTGCAAGGAGAAGATCTTCCTGAAGGCTTTTATCTTTTCTATATGGCCCTTTCTTCAACCCCCTTAGCCCATTATCCCATCATTTCTCATGGTAAATGTCTTTCTCCATGAAAGGAACTACTGTTTCTTAATCCCTTCCTGGTTCTTGCTATAGACTTCCATAGGATGCACTTGGAACTTTGTGACTGTCAGGCTTGGAGGGAGAGAATAGGCAAAAATCTATTGATGGTTTTAGTGTGAATCCCCCAATTTTAGTTACTTTCCCCTCTAGATTGAGTGGGAGCTGATTTCTTTACTAGGTTACTTGGGAAGAAAACTTACCTCTCTAAGGTTAGCCAATTCAATGACATTGGAGGAATATGAACATTTATTTATTTATTTATTTTTCTCTCTCTCTCTGTCTCTCTTCTCTCTCTCTCATATATATATATTTGTGTGTGTGTGTGTGTGTATATATATATATCTGACTCTAGAAAGAATTTAATAACTCACATTTAGTTATCAGACATTCTGGAAATCTATAGTCTTAAATTCAAATGTGTTGAGAGGGAAACAGTATAATTTTACTATCCTTCTATGGTCATTTCTTCCATTTAGTGGTGGAAGACTTGCCCATAGAGATACTGAACATACTGCTACTCTCTTCTCCGTCAAAGGTGCTAACTGAATGACTCACACCTTCCACCAGTTCTTAGGTTAATTCCTTTCCAGGCTTTTGACTGAAGAGCATTCTCTAATAGATTTTCAGGAAAGACGAATAGGAATAATATTCCATAAGTCCTTGCTAGTTCTATAGCAAGAACTCAGATATAGGTTTTTTAATCTGTGACTTTTATACTTGCAGATCACTGTAGCTTTATCAAATATATTTGGTATGTTGATTATTTTCCCCAGATATAAGTATGTCCTTTCAGTATGTCTTTCAAGTTATTTTTCATTTTAGGAGAGTTTTTAAAATTACAGTTTTTAGTATTTTTTGTTTTGTTCCTTTGGTGATTTCTTGAGGGACTCCTGTTATACACATGTGTTGGACCTTCTTTGCCTGTGTTACATATTAATTTCTCTTGAAATCTTGTCTCCTCTTTTTTTTAATTCTATAGTTTTTTTCTTACCATTTCCTATTTCTGTTAAGGCATTACCCATTGTGTTTATTCATTCTTGTGTTTCTTGTAACTTAGACTTCATCCCTAAAATAAGTTTTGATATCTTTTCTAAGTTTTTCCTGAGTTTGATCACCTCTGTTTTCATATCTTCTTTGCTGTCAAACACATCATTTCTGAGTATTTTTTAAGTACTGAGGTTTTTTTATCACTGTTGTCATTTAAAAAAGGATTTTTAGCTTACTTTGAAATGTTAGGTCACAATTTTCATCTTATATGGGTATGTCTTTCTGGCATGCTTTCATTATTCATAGGGACATCTTTTATTTTTTGTATGCTTTTATTCCCTTATGATAACTTTAGGAAGAATCTGCTATTCTTTTCTGTTGTTCATTTTTTTTAAGTAAAATGATTTTTTTTGTACTTTTTAATAGGGTGGATAGTTCATGATACCATTTCTGTCTTCAAGGTTGTAGTGCTCCCACTTTTATTGTTTTTGTAAAATGACTTTAAAAAAGTTCTCGATTCTGCTGTCTCCCTGACTCCATTGTCCAACTTTTTCTCAACCTTCTCTTTTCTTTGTTTCTGTCTGCTCAATTTTGATTAGATTCCCAGTAATTTCTCTTCACTGTTGGATTCCATGTTGGAAGCAGTTCTTTTTTGTTAGATATGAGCATAGTCATATTGCTCTAGTATCTCAGACTTTATTGAGTTGATGTCATCTTGCCTTCACTTGCAAACCAGATTGTGTGGAATCTCCTCCTAATTTAGCTACTATTCTAGATTGGCCCTTTACATTTACCTATTAGTGAATTTGTTCTCTGGACCATCAGAAGCCTGGGTACATTCCTTTGCTGTCTCTCATGCAGATGCTGATACCACTATGGCCCAATACTTTTTTATGCTTTCTCCCAACTCACTTACATTTGGTGTTTTATGGAGCTATTTTGTGACATTATTATGTTGTAGATGCCAGTACTCCTTGACTTACAATGGGGTTACATCCTGAAAAAAAATATTTTAAGTCAAATATGCATTTAATACCCCTGTAAACCCATTGTAAAGTCAAAAAATTGTGAGTCAAACTATCATAAGTCCAAATGCTTCTTGACTTAGGTACTATGTGGTTATATCCTGATAAACACATCAGAAAGTCAAAAAATTCTAAGTTGAAATATCGTAAATGTGGAACCATCTGTATTGTCCTTGAACTTTTGTTTGGCTGTTGTCTTAGCCTGTTTTGCATTGCTATAACAGAGTGTCACAGACCAGCCTAGCCAACATGGTGAAACCCTGTCTCTACAAAAAGTACAAAAATTAGCCAGGCACGTTGGTTCATACTTGTAATCCCAGCTACTCAGGAGGCTGAAACATGAGAATCACTTGAACCTGGGAGGCGGAGATTACAATGAGCTGAGATCACACCACTGCACTCCAGCCTGCGTGACAGAGTGAGACTGTGTCTCAAATAAATAAATAAATAAAGTAGCTATAGAATATTATAGCT